>NC_081770.1:19907683-20207683 GCF_963082965.1 Carassius carassius | reverse complement strand
AACAAACAAAACACAATGAATGAGGTTATTGCTTTTGGAGGTGGATGCTGGTGTTTGGAAATGCAGTCATTTAACAGTTCTGGGAGGCATTCATACAGAAATACTTTGATGACAAACTTTGCTCGGGCATTTCCGAATAACCATATATCAACATTTCAGATGCTGTGGAACAAGTTCGGTCCACTAGCATTTACCGTATAGCATAGCGCAAAGTGACATGACTTTTTTGATGCGCTTGGAGTAGCCTAATTTACTGGCAAAATGCATTTCCATCTCCCATTATTCGTATTAACCCTTTTTCGCACAAAGTCAAAAACCACCTCAATCGAGCATAAAAACTTTTTCGCGAATTAAGGCATTTTTATTCAAAATTCTGCTTTTCCATCAGTCGATTCTGATGCAGTACTCCCAAAATAAAGAATTTACTCTCTACAGCCTAAACGAGTCATTAGTAATTCAAATCTCACTTCTGTAATGGCTACAAGTCGCTGGGTAACACATTTGCATAATTCCCGCCTATGTTCTACATTGGCCGGCAGCAAACAACTTGAATCCAACCACAAACACAACATTTTACCCATGACTGCTTCTCTAATCTCGGGAAGTTCAATGCGGATTCACAAAGCGCTTGCTGTTGAAAGATAGATCAGTATCCTTTTTATGTGGACATGCTGCTTCACTGAATCACAACCTGTAAGTATGATAAATAATAGATGTTAATATTTTCTATTAAGCATTCAAAATAAAGAACTAGTAAAATAAGCATTTACTACATGTGTTGTATGCTGTAGACCAATCACAACAGACTGAGCCATCTGACCAATCAGAGCAGAGCATGCTCATGGAAAGGAGGGATTTAGAGAGACTGAATCTTTAAACTGCTTCAAACGAATCGTTTGAGAATCGCTGGAAAAAAGAGGTGATATTGAATGCATATTTTGAGAAAACAAAAGCGTTTTTTGACCTTGCATTCATGTAATCCTATTGTAGGAGACTCCCAAAACTATACTAGGAACCGTAAAAATGGCATAATGGGGGCACTTAAATGTTATTTTAAATGCATTAGGGGAGAGTGGGGCACAACGTAACACTTTTTGACTTACTCAGTTTGTGCAATTTTACACTTGTCTAGTACAAATATGTCATTTTGTTTCATAATTAGAGTGTAACATCTGAGGGGCATGTTGTAACATGACCATATTACAGATTAAAATGTTGAAAAGTGTTTAAAAAATACAAACCAAACTAAAATATTTTGTGTATATATATATATGGCATTTTTTTTAAGAACTAAAAATAATCTGATTTTGGAGTTTGAGAACACATTGCAAACATGCTGGGGATGGCCCACATAAAGGAGCCAAATAACTTCTGAATATTAAACACTGACTGTCAGTGTTTATTCACCTGTTTCTCATGGTATCTCATTAAAATTCATTAAAGTAAATAGTATAAATTACATTATTGCTAATGTCATGGAATGACAAAGTTTAATAATAGAGGAGCACATGTAACGCAGTGTTACAAGGTTCCTCATCTGTGCAACTGGAATTTAAAACTGGTTGGTGTCTTCTACTAGTTCAAGAACCATCTAAACTGATTACAGATTGGAGAATAAAATAACTGCAGATTTGTTTCATTTTAAATTAATACTAAAAACTGAGATTAAAACAAACAAACGTTAGCTATATATATATATATATATATTTTTTTTTTTTTTTCTCTATACAGTGTTGATATGGCAACTAGTAAATACCATGAATTTTGTTATGCGAGCATTTGGAAATATTCAAACACCACTTTACTTTTTGCCCCTCGTTCCCCTTGTTGTTATTGTTGCACTTAATAATTCCTTTTCTTGTGTGTATAATGCTTGGGCAATACTCTGTGTAAACATAGAGCCATTACATTTTTAAACTCAATTTACTGATATTGAAAACTGATACTGAGAGAGACTGACAGCACAAGTAAAATCAAATTAGTTTGATCTCATACAGCACTGTCACCAGATTCCATCAAACCTTTAAAACAATTCTGTGACAATCACCTAAATATGTAGACAAACATTACAATGTGAATAAAAATAGTTATTAGCTGTTAATAAAAAAATATGAAAGACTAGTGGAACTAGCACACTCTTTTCTTGTGTAAGCAGTGCCTATGGAACACTAGGAAGGGCAAACTTATTATTATTATTTTTTAATAGGGGAAAATTCTTTTAAACATTTAACAAAAATGGAATATGCTATTCAATTCGATTCACAAGTTTCTTTTTTCACTGATACTGTAACAGCACTAAAAACGTGATTCCTGAATTACTGCAAAACAAAAAAGCAAACAGCACAATAAGTCAAATTTCTGTGCAATAAGTCAAATTTCAAGTTTCTTTTTAGTGAATCGCAAAAATGTATAAATCATTTGTAGTAGTTTTTTCTCAATTAATCTGACTCATTTACTGTCATTATCACAGTCATTAGACATGTCAGAACGAAAAAGGGATGCCCTGTTGTGAATGGTTGTTTATGTGACATTAATAAATAAAAAAACATAAAATTTTCTTGTTCTTTGATATTTTATATTATTTATTGAAATTATCCCATTTAGAATATTTTTTTAAACAATTGCATTTCCTTTTCCCCAAATGCATTTCTTCTTCAAAAGAAGAGCAACTAGAATAGTTATAAAGTCCTATTATTCAATTTTTCCAGCCCATCCTTATTTCATCGATAGCACTAATTCAGTGGTAAAACATCATTATAATTATACAGAATAAGGAAGGATGCCGCTGTTATTTACTCTTCTATGAAATAAATTACCCTTCAATCAGTACTCAACATGAAGCAGGATATGAGGCAAAGGTTGAAAGAAAAAGAAACTTTATAAATAATTAAACAACCAAAAGGGCAGAAGGGTCTTTAAAATTAACAGCACAGCTCCATGCAGATATCAATGTTAAGGGGATTTACTGTAGGATGTAGGCACCATGCTGTAACATATGCATATTTAATGACTTCTTTCAGAAAACATCCTTGTCTTGAGGAGCAGCATTAAGCACAATAAGTCTGTCTTCTTATTATGTTCTTTTGGCCACATTGAATTGCATGGAAATACATTTGAATCCTAGAACTTTTTCACTTTTATGGCTTTGCATCCCTTGTTTATGCATTTGTGAGGCTGAAATTTACATTCTGCATGATTAACATGGATCAGGTGTAGTCTTTTACATATTCATAAAGACCATGTCTGAGTGAATCAGCTGTTATCTGAATTCCTCATCAAGAAACTTTGACCTTACTCTGTATTTGCATCCTTTTAGGACTAAGCAAGGTTTGATGACTCACCGCGAAACTGGCAAAGTTCTCACTTTTGTCACAAGGTAATGGTTAGGGAACATAAATATACACACCTTCCATATTTAAAAAATAAAAGCTCATTATGTACTTATGCCACATAAGTAGAGGCCGAATTGTTCCTCTGTATGATTATATTCAAAACATGACTAACTTTATTTTCATGCTAAATATGCTAATCTGTTCTCCTTGGACCTAAGAACATTTTCAACCATGGGCAAGATTAGTTTGTCCTTTTTAAACAAACCACCTTCAGAAGTAAATGACCTTTGTTGCGAGGACATCTGCTGTGGCAATCAGTTTGGGTTTAATTGAGAAAACACTGCAGTTTTCTGAGCAGAACTGAAATAACTCTGTCAAACCTACATGTTCTCTTAGGGTGCATTTAGATTTAAATTGAAACAAACTCTGGCGTGACTCTGTTAATGTGGTTAATTTGAATCAGTGTGAATGCTGTTATATGAACTTTGGTGCACATCTTAGAAGCGGGCTGAGACTCCCTGAAAAAGTGGTGTGGCTCAACTAAAATATGAACGCAACATTTTTTTTCGTCAGAGGAGATATGTTGACATTACAGTTTGGTACACGCATTGGAACCATCTCCTTACAAAAGATTTCAGTGTGAAAAGAAAGAATTCCTGGTGCTGTTTTGACTCCTTTACACATTTTATAAGCTCTTATATGACATACAACAAATATACGTAAAAAGTCTTATGTGTACATTTAATCCGACACACAGCAGTTTAAGTTTGCAAAATATACATCATAAAACCAACTGGGTTGTGGCAGTATCCTTATGCCTTTTGTTTTGTAGCTTTAGGTTTGTGTTAAAAATAACAGTATAAGCAATCCCTAAGCAGGACTAAATTTACAATTTAATTTTTTGGTCTGGACCCAGTAAACCAAGAGCACCACGTTTAAACACACCTTTAAATGAATGTTAAATAACATTTAATTTATAGATAGATGTTCACTGGGTTGAACTCATTTTCTCTCTGCCTCTCTTTTTCTTTCTTCTCTTATAAAATGTTGACTTCCTTCCATTATCCATTTGCTTATTAAGATTTGTACCAAAGCATATGCCAGTATTATTCCATCATAGCATCTGATTGGTGACACATTGTGCTTTATTCCCTGGTGATGAGGTAAAAGCAATATAAGTCATAGTTTGAGTAACACGGAGAGCTGGCTAAAAGACATTTTCTTTGAGGTCATGACGTACAAGTTACTGGCAACTGCTGTTGTGATTTTGTTATCAATATTTAATTCTCAAGGTGAAGTTGGACAAGCATACTGTATATATTAAAATGAATAGCCAGCAGTGTCTCACTTTAGATTAACTGCAGGCAGGTTCTCATAAACAAATTGTAACTTTAGCAAGAGGTTTCAGTTTTAGTGTAACAGTGCATGAAACTGTCTCTATAATTATCTTTTTAGCAAATATTTAAACAATAGTAATTTGCAGTGTTTCAGAAAGCAATTTATGTTACTGTAAAATTAAATGAGTGACAAAAATGGTTTTATATATATATAAAACCATATAACCATATATATATGCTTCCTAGACCTCAATCTGCAAATTGGAGACCTCTGCAATATTCTGTCCCTTCAAAATTGAAAAAGTAGTTAATTTTGCCAGTTCATTTGTATTTCTCCGTTAATAATCTAAAATGAGGTCAGACAGGGCCAATCCCATTACACATTTCATAATGAGTACCAAGCTCATAATCAAAGCTTGATTTTCTTTACCAATCAGAATGCCGTTTTTGAAGTGTCATTATCCTAGTAAATGGCAATAAATCTAAAATGGTTAATTTGTTCCTCGGTACATAATGCTATAGCGGGACACCTATAAGTACATTTTATTTCTGTGAACTCGTTAATTTCACAATGTCCTGTTTTGATTATTAAAAGCTTACCCCTGGGTTGGAATAATGCTTGGTTGTGTGCAGTCAAGGAACAATGATAATTTTGATTGTACATTAAGGTGTTAACTGTGTTCTGATTTTAGTCTAAAGGAGATCAGTGTTCAAACTTACAATGTCAATGTGCTTTTACACATTCGTACATTCGTAACCTGAGACACTGCGTCCTCTAGGGGTCGCTATGGGGAACAGTATACCCATGCCGCCATGCTGAGGGGAGTGCAGGCCAGAACCATGGCAAACACTAAGTACCAACTCTACCATTTCCATGGGAGTTGCCCCTGGGACGTTTAGACGGCTGTCCGTGACATTATCCCTTACGGCCAGAGGCCTAGGCTACATACCCAACTTACCTGTTAGGGCCTCGACCCAGGGTAGAGCTCAAGGCTTGGAATCAAGAAGGATTCCTTTAAAGGGATATGTCTAAGAACCCAGTATTTATACAAGGTCTCGCCTGTCACACAGGGTTAACCGCTTGCTCTCGCACAAGCTTGCTGAAAATTCTGTCTCAACCGATCTCTAGCAGCAACACCCTGTTTAGATGGGTATCCGAGGATACATGGGTGGAGTGGCGCCCAAGATGAACGGGGCTTTTAACAACTCAAGAAAGGGCATGAAGCAACCGCGCGAAGCCCTCACCATAAAGGATTTAAGAAAGAACACTGAGCACTAGAGTGCAAACTTACCACAGTGTGGATTTCAGAAAGTGCACAAAGACCTCGCGTGTACACTTACCATAACATGGATTTTGAAATACTGTTCAAAGGAGGAGCTCTCGTGGCACTCTGATCGAGCCTCTCACAAATTGAATGGTGCATCTCAAAACAGTATGTTTGAGAGTCATCAACCCAATCTGAGCGCTCTGGGGGGAAAAACAGAGAACTCCGTCTCATATGAGAGGAGAACTCCGAATTTAGAGTAGCGCGCTCATAGGCGACCATCCTTGGAAAAGGGGAGCGCTGCTAACTACCACGAGAAACACCCAGATATCCCCTCAACATTGAGGGAGCTCTGGATTGGAAAACTGTCTTAAAAATCTTGGTTGAGAGACCGGAAGCTACGAGTTGTGCCTTCTCAGAGATCACACCTACAGCCTCTAAGTCCCTTTCTAAACTCCTTAGCGAGCTCCATCTGCGATCCCCACGAGCTCATTCTCCTCCGTGCCTCAGTAGCAGCGGGTCCTGAACCGCGGGAATCAGACGGCTGTCCCTCTTTCCTCAAAAAGAGAGACAGACGAGAGCGGAGCTTTTTCATAGAAAAACGCTTGCAGTGCACGCAGATCGTCCCCTCAAGGACATCGCGTGCGTGCTCTTCACCCAAACAAGAGACGCAAAGACTGTGTGTGTCATCAGGTGTCAAATAACGCTGACATGGATGTACACACTGTCTAAACGCCTTACTAGTAGATGCCATGATAAACAGAGAAAGATCGCTCTTACCGTGGTCGTTCTCTCAGAATGCACGCTTCAAACAAAACAGTCAATGAAGACGAAGAAGATAAATGACGTGCTCTCCGGGTGCTTATTTATAGTCGCGCCGGTAGTGACGTCAGAGGCTGTCGCCGGCCAACGCGTTGGCATTTTTTCATTGCATGCTTCAGACACGGGTCATGACGAGGTGTTCCCCATAGCGACCCCTAGAGGACGCAGTTCGAAGTTCCCTTGAAAGGGAACCTGCTTACTCCATCAATCATATTACCTATTTAAGACTAAACAGATCATTTTGTTCCCCCATTCACAATCATGCCATCATTCTTGTTCCCAAACACCTGTCAACCAGTTTAATTTACACTACTCAAAATAAAGGTTCTCTGTTGGCATATATAATTCCATAAAGAACATTTAAGTTCCATGGAAACTTTCCACTGCAAAAAAGGTTCTTTATAGTGGAAAAAGTTAAAAAGAAAAAATGGTTCACTGAAACGTAGCGAAATGGTTCTTCTATACCATCAGCGCAAAAGGTTCTTTATAGTGGAAAAAGGTTCTTTGGATTATTAAAGTGTTCTTTATAAATGGTTCTTTTAAAAACTTTCCACTAGCTATGTTACCATCACCCTGCCTTTATGCGCATTTTGAAGTATTGCATCAGAATATTGTGATGGAAATGCTTAATTTTGAATAAAAGTGTCTTCATTCGCAAAAAAGTTTATACGCTCGCTTGAGGTGGTTTTAGACTTGTGGGAAAAAGGGTTTATGCGAATAATGGGAGATGGAAATGCATTTTGCAAATAAATTCCACCAAGCACATCAAAAAAAAGTCACATGACTTTGCACTGTGGCAAAACCTGACTAACCAGGGGAACGATCTCGTTCCAATGAATCTAAAATATTGTTATATCATGTGAAATGCCCGAGCAAAGTCTTTCATCAAAGTATTTTTGTATAATTGCATACCAGAAATGTCTTACGACAGCAGCATCCACCTCCAAAAACAATAACCGCATTCATTTTTTTGTCTGGTTGCTCTGATGTGCAAATACTTTATTATAAATGAAAATTATTATATTCAGTAGCTTCTCCTACTTTTCTTAGAGATTTATAGTGCCAGTTCATCAGGAAGTGATGATTTTGTTCTCTTTGACTCGCTGGATGGAAATGTTGCTTGTTTGCAAATGTTTTATATGATATTCCAAGTTAAATTCACAAATTTGGATGGAAACCTGGCTACTGAAAGGTTCTTTGGGAACCCCAATAATAATTTTTTTTGTGACATCACTGCCTTCTGGAACCTCTTTAAAAGTGTACTTAGAATTTCTGTCACAACACCATTTTTGTCCAGCACCATGCGTTGATTATTTCCGGCATGTAGCATTTTACTCCACTCTTGTTTTCTCTGTCGGGCTGTTGAAATAGCCGATTAGAAAGTGGTGAGTGGTAAAGTTGCCATGGCAACTGTGAGTCATTCTGCGGCAATAGAATGTGCTCCCCTTTGTGTCTTTCTTTTAACACGGCCACATCTTGGGTTTTAGTGTGCATTCTTTTGTGTTTTCCGGTGTCAGACACAAGTAAATGACTTCCATTACCTATAAACCACAGGCACAGAGGTCAATTGCATTTAAATGAACTCACAGTAAGCGGCAGCACACAGTACTGTTTGGGCTAGACAGGCTAATATCCCAGTGTTATCAAGCAACTCCCCAGAATCTTTAATTAATAAAGAGCTAATAGTGTTGCTCAGTTACACCCACAGATTTACAATTGTTGTGCTGCTGTCATTGCAGTCCCGTCGTTTACAGTCACTGATTGGGTCGATCTGTGATGTATGCCTATGTGAAGAGTGCTTATTCTGTCAGAGTGGAAGGTTCTGTGATAGTCTTGACATAATTGAGAGCCATTTACTATATTGCATAGCCATCTACAGTACTACCTTAAATTCAAAGTTGTTTCAATAAAATAAGAATTTGTTCAAAGATTGAATCAGTTAACCATTGTAATTTATTAAGGCTGGCTAACAATATTATTACTAATCATAATAATGTCTTGGATAGTGAATGTAATTGCTGTAAAATCGGTGATAAAGAATGTCATGATTTCATATGGTTAGACTGAAGCAGTTTAAACGAGTTGTTTAAAATTCAGTGTAGAGCTTAATCCCAAATTTAGGATAGACTAAATGCAAGAACAAATTCTACTTGTCTCACAATAAAGTCTTTATATATTATATATTTATATATTATATGGTAGATTCATATTATGCTGCTTTCACACGAATTACATCTCTGCATCCACTCTGTGTTTGGGTTACTTATAATATAGTCATGTTGCTATTTAACCAAGAAGCACATCAAAATAAAGTATAATTTGTTTCCGTTTCTATTCAGATTTGGTAATTCATAAAATGAATAAAAAGATCCATTTTAGTTATACCGAAGAATCTTTAGAGACTGTAATATAATTTAAGTTTATGGTTGGGTCAGTAAACAACCACCCGGAATTCACACAGCACATCCTAGCAATTAGCAACTGTGTAAATGAGACAACTAGGGAGCCAGTCATGGTTTCAGAGATGTCCAGTTCACCCAAAAGACATTTTGAAGGTGAGTATAATATATATATATATATATATATATATATATATATATAAGTTATACAGTAGCTCTCATTAATGGAGGAAAATTCAAAGGCTGAAAAGCTTTTCATGTGAATCATTCCTCTCTGGTTAAACATTTATGTGGTAGGGCTTTCTTTAGATTAGGACCATTCAAGTGTATTTTTTATTTTACCAACAGATGAAGAAGAAACACAAAAGAATAACGCAACAGGGCCATTACGGAGGTGGACGCAGACAAGAGGAACCCTATGCTCATCATCCTCATGAGACGAGGAAGAGAAACGGAGGAGGGAGAGTGTGTGGGTGGATGTGTGGGCATGAGCTGGATCCTAATCAGCTTTCCAGGGAACTCTCGCTCTCTCTATCTAGGTCTCTTTCTATACCTCTTGGTTACCCCCTCATCTCTCTCTTTCTCTTTCTATTTATCCTTTTTCATTGCAGTGACACCTGCCCATTCATGTGGGTTACACTCTCTATGACTCATTCATAAGCACTGGCTCAATCTCTAAACAAGTTCCCACTTTCCTCTGCCTACCCAGTCCACCACCTCACATCTTGCTCCCTATGCAACCATTACCATTCATCATAGTGAATGTAAAAGAGGGTTGGGGATAACATGGCAGGAAGCATTGGCATCCTCTGACTAGGGGGAAACGTACTAACGATCAGGAAGGTTTGAAATATGCAGACTTATCTGAATGTCCATCAGCGATTTATCTGATTCCAAGTGTGCTCAAACGAAGATGATACTCTTTATGTGATGTCAGAACAAACACAGAAAGGAAGCGATTAGATAAAGGTTGCTTTCTTTACTCAGTTCAGTTTCATTTCGTTTTCAGTCTTGTCTTAACTTGTCTTAAAGGGAAACATAATGTACGCAATAAATATATGAATGTATTTAGACCCAGTTTGTAGGGGAAAAAAAGTAGCTCTGATAATTTGGTCTTGGTGGTATGAGAAATATTTGTATTTATTTATTTTATGATGACTGGTCTTGGCATGGTGAAAGGTGCTGGAGAACCAGTGACTCACACACACACACACACACACACACACACACACAGACACACACACATATATATATATATATATATATATTACACAGAAACACATGCACATATACATACTGGAGAAACAAATGAGATATGGAAGACATCTCCGTTGTAATTTTTCTTTCCTATGGAACCCGGATCGTTTTTGGCACATATTCCGATGCTTCTGAAGTCTGGTATGTCAAAAAGTCCAGGAACCAGATTTTAACATTTTCAGCACGGCTTAATTAGAAAGGAGAGCCTGAGTGACCTTCTGATAAAAGTGCGTCTTATCTAGTATGAGTCAACGGTGTCTCCCACGCATTTTATCCCTTGCAGAAGGGAATGGGCCGATTGAAATGTTGATGCTGTGCTCTTGCAAAGTACCATTCTGTCTGCTGATGGGATGGGGTGGGGAGTGAGTTACATTTCATCCCCATTAATTTGTGCATTGCTGGTGACTCACTGGCCATCTCTGCTTAATGGATTGCACAGGATATTGTGTTTCACAAAGCAGCGATATTTCAGACACTATTTTTTCCTGTGACTTCGACTCTCACAGTGGTTCTGGGCACAGTTGACGCTTCCATTATAGGAATAAATGAACAATGTGCAGATAAGTCTGCAAGGGCAACCCTACCCCTCGTCTCTAGATAGTTTGCTTTTAGTAGACCACTACGAAATGACTGCATTAGAAGACGCTTTCCACTGAAAACATATGTGCTGTCACTATGATGATGAGAAGCACATCGTATTCTGTAGCCTGGAGCAGTGCATATGTACACCAAGCATGCTTCACAGGGTACAGTCATCCTAATGAGTGCCAAGCTCTGAAGAGTGAGCCGAGGCTTTTTACTCTTAGCCTTCCTTTCCGAAGTACTGAATGAGGTTTCAATTAGCATAAAATGCAATAAATTGCATGTGTGACCATGCATAAAGTTCTCATCTCAAATAAGATTAATAGTGCTGTGGCTCTTGGGTTGTGTTTATTAGTTAATGTTCTACTAAAATGTTTCTAAAAATTTACTGTCAAGGCCCTGATATACTTAAAATTGAAGAACAAACATTTTTTGTGACATTGGTTTTTGTCCAATCAAATGCTCTCTAGTAGCAAATCATGGTTCTTGGATTTTTACATAAACTAAATGAAAGTGAAATTGAAAGTGAAGTGACCCATACTCTGAATATGTCCTATGCATTTAACCCATCCAAGTCCAAACACATAGAAGTGAACACACACTCGGAGAGTACTGTACATTCACTCCCTCCACTGACTATTCCTGCCAGACCTGAGACTTGAACCCATGACTTTTGGGTTACAAGTCCAATCTCTATACATTAGGCAACGACTCCCTAGAAAGCTTAAAATGTTGCTGGATATTAAAGTTACCTTCATGTGCTATAAGAAATTTCATACCTACTTCTTCTAAAATCATTGTTTGAGCATTTGCAGGGAGCTTGATTTTACAGGGTATCTGACACCAAATCATAATGCCAAATATGCCATTTTGTCTGACAGTTAAACTTGAAATATGGTTTGTATTGACGTCTTTCCGCAGTCGAAATAAAATACCTTCTGATGTTCATTCATGTTTATTTTGTGCTATAACCAGTGAAGAGGAAGAGATGTTCATTTCACATTCCACTTGAACTGAGGCACTACAGTGATCTCGATCTGTCACAACACGTTAAAGAGCCACAAAACTCTATTTATTGTTTGAATTTCTTAAAAAAAATGAAAACATTTGAAACATTTTATGTCTCATACCAGTAGTAACCTGTTCTATCTTGTCTGTTGGCGTGTTGTCAGTTGCCCCTTTACTTTTCAATGTATTTTTCACTGCGTGAGAACGGTATTGTTTGTTGGACATAGCAACAGTAGCTGGGGGGGGGGTACTTTTCGAAGGGTCAATTACAAGTATGTCGTGTTCAAGTGCTTTGTCCCTGAGAGAACAAAATTCATTCAGTGTGGCAGCTTTGTTCTTACCTATGTCTTGGGGAAATATTATTAAAGCCAAAATGTATCAAAGATATTTTGTCAAAATCCAATGGATTGGATTGGATCCCATTAATTGACAACCATATAAACATACCCTCTCCATTGTATACATTCACTCCGCTATCTAGATAGGCAGCTTTCTGACGATTGCAGAACTTAGTTTATGTAAATACATAATGCATTAGGCTAAATAGTTATTTAAATACCTAAATAAACTTGAGAGGGCTTCATTTCCAATTTCAGTCTAGAAAATTTAACAATCTGATTAGGAATATTTTTTTGTTTGGTAAATATCTTCCCTCACCACAGTTATCAATTATTATGTTTATGCATAAATTTTGATGTGAAATTTAATTGTGATCAAACATATGGTCCCCAGTGGAGAAATTAATCTCAGAAGGCTGTGACCATCCATAGAGTTGGTCATAGTCAATTCAGATGAGGAACATTCAGTACTGTAGAGGGGCATGAATAAATCAAATGTGTCAGTGGTCTTTGTTTGTGTCGTTGCGCAGATGATTGATAGCCGCTATCACAAGCTTAAAGGCCCTTTCCCTTTCTGCATAGTTACCTGGGGTTGCTATTGATTTGGAATCATAATGACTGTACAGCCATCTTTAATTTATTAGCTTGGCTGATATGAATATTTGATGTTCCCAAAGGGATATTTCAGCACCTAAGATGGAGAATGGCAGGGTGGAACATATGTGCGAGGAACAGAGCGAGCCAACAATCTCTTGATCTTGAGATGAAAAAACGAAAAGGACTCGGGCAAAATCATAATGCATCATTCTTTATTGACTAGTTGAAAAAACATAACATGAAAATAAAAGTTTAGATTGGTTGGTCCCTCAAGGCTCAGTAGATCTAGAACAAAGAGATCCAGGTAAACTAAACAAAATGTTCAGAAAGCTTGCCTCGCTTTCTCTTTTTAGTTGTTTTTTTCTTTAAATTAGTAATTAGTCAAGCAGATTTTTACAGATTTCTTTTTTTTCTACATGGAAATTTGCACATAAATATATTTTCTCTTTCATCGAAATATAGTCAGCAATATAAATAAACCTTTTTGTCCATGGAAATATGGCAAAAAAATCTCATCAAGTCAGCAAAGCAGAAATTCTAAAATAACAGACTCCTTAAAATACTTTACAATATTTAAGTACCAAGTCTACTTCTTTTAATTATCAGTCACATTAAAAATATCTGTCATTTGATGTTTCATTTTGGATCTGCTAAACAATAATTTGTAATCACATGCAAATCTATACACAGTAATCTTTAAACTGACAGGCTGTTTGATTGTGCACATACTGTAAGGTCCCCAACTAGGTTTATGTCCAGTCCAAGACATAGACTATTCTAGTGCCTGCACTGGGACATCATTGTGCTTTGTACAATTCTACTTTCCAATGTAAAGATTTCACTGTCCCTGACATGTTCTGGATTACAGTTAATTAAAACCAAGGACTGGATTTGTAATCGCTAGCATAGGTGTACATGTATTTGACATACAAGTTACAGATTCCTATTTCTGCATTTTTGTTTGTTTTCTATTTTTTTTTATTAATCTCTATATGGTAATTTGGTCTGTTCAATTATGGACAAACTAGGATATAAGAAATAAGTGCTCTACTGAGATCTGGCCATAACAATTGTTTACCTAATGTTACGGTTCATCCAAAGATGGAGATTCTGGCATCATTTATGCACCCTCACGTCATTCCAAACATGTATCTGCCTTTCATGTGTCGAACACAAAAGAAGATATTTTGAATAATTTTTCTACTGTTTTTGCTTATGCAATGAAAGTCAATGGGGTCCAAACAACAATGTTCGGACCCCACAGTCTTTCACTGCATGGACTTTTTTGGGGGTGAACTATCCCATTAAATGTTAAACACAGAGGAAGGCACCATATTAATCATGTGAGATTGTCAGTATGTTTCATTTAGCCAGAGACAATCAATCAACAATTTCAGCTAGTCTGAAGCTCTTTTTTTTCCTCTGGCATTGTTAATTACTCCATGCACATACATCAGTCATTGTTCACCTAGATAATGAAAGCCTTTTAATTCTAGACAGGGCACTTCAGATGCACCCTAAATATTACATGTACCTTTTATAGAACTACTCGACAGCTCAGACAATCACCCTAAAAGGCCACAAAACAATGTGAGCCATCATAGACAAGGCCTGTGGATGCTAGCCAAGGGTTTTCTTCATTACATCAAGAGCCTCTATCACCAATGGCCTTTTCGCTCAGATTTCTCAAAGATACACTTTCCAACACATCACAATTGAGAATCCGCCAAGGACAACCTTTTGTTTGCATGCTTTCATGAAGATCAAACCCATAATCATCGATATAGAATGCAACACGTAGCTGACAGGCTGGAATACTAGAATCCCATTTCATTGGAATAATTCAGATCAACGTGAATGGTGGCATTTGTACCGAGATTCAACAGTTGCTTTTGCTGGGCAGTGGGATTTGCTTTAAATGATTTTAAATAACGCTTCTGTCCAAAGGCAGCTTATGCAGTCATCCACCTCTAGGCATTCTTGTCTTGGTAATTTTCACATAAAAGTAATGTTAACGAACACACAGAGCTCATTTCCTGAAATACATGCAAGAAAAGGCATGCCCTTCTCATAATGAAATTCATAAAAAATTCTCAGGCCTGATTCAAACCCTTAGAGAGGAATATCTGTGGTCATTATTTTGCAGGATTGTCTTTTCTTTCTCAGTTTTCCAAACTGTTGTGTTTTAATGTTTTATCTTGGTATTACCTGACAACAGTTTGGCACTGTATACTCAAAAGTCGTTCTGTCTTTTTCTCATTCTCACAGATATGATCAATTATACAGAACAAATTATGCACTTAAAAGATGACAAGCACAATAATAATAATAATTCAATGGTCATGAAATTACAGTATCTCACAAAGAGGCAGTTTTAGCCATTCAGTGCCTCAATGGTAAAATAACACTATTAAATGAAAAGGACAGTTAATAATGGATTGCAAACAAATTGGTGGGGAACAAGCTAACACAGCTAGTGATGTAGTGCAACTAATACCATCTTATTTAACCCAAATTATAAACACTGTGAAGTTAAAAGGGAAAAGACTTATGTTTATGTTTGCTTAGGAACTGGCCCAATGCCATGGTGTTTCAGATATGCTGTTGTTTTTTAAATATGGGTCATGTGACATAATTAGACATGTCTACCCATACAAGGAAATTTCTACAGTTTATTCCATGATGATTCCATTATGATTTATAATTGATTGCATTTTTTTTCTTTTTAAAATCTTAAAGCAGGTTCAACCACACAACAAATTCCAAGAAGCTAATAATAAGTAAAGTAGTATTGAGTATTTTACAACTTCAGAAACAAAACATAATAATCGAATGAAGGGCTAGCTTGTACATTTAAAAAACAAGTGAAAGAAAATAATATTGATTTGGGTCATGAACAGACATCCGGATAGGAAGCATTGCAATATAATTCATGCAATTACAAATATAATCAATCTTAAATCTAATAGCACCCAATTTCACAGTGGATTACCTAGTGCAGAGGAAATATTGGCTTTTGAAGTCAACAAGTAGCTAAAAGGAGAGCTTTAATAACAGACTTTGACATTTAATTTGTTTAAGACTTGGTGCATTGAGCAACATGAGGTATGAACCTTAGTTTCCATTTAACACTGAGCATGGAAGAAGCATCTCTACACCACTGGTCTAGGACATAATGAGAATGATTTCCTCACCATTTAAATGACCAAAGCAAACCTGTTTCAGATCGGAACCAATGCCGATCAAAACTTTGGACCTGTCGTTGCCATGAAGTGTTCTTGCATGAGGTGATGAAGGGAGCCACATGCTACACTGGACTGTGATCAGGGGATGTGTAGGTCACAGTCACTGCACTACACTCGGGCGGTTCCCTGGTCCTGCGGAGATCTGAGTACAGCCGCTCTTCGAGGCTTGCCGCTAGCTTGTCGCTCAGCTCTTCTGTGATTGTCTGTGGGCCATAGCTTGTACAATTGGGTGTACGTTTATCAGGAGGCTCAGGTGGTGGCAATGTTTGCCTAGAGTTCTCCTGGCCCACTGACTGCTCTCCAGAAATGTCAGTCATTGGAGGGGGTTGCGATGCCTCGAGGGCTTCCTTTTCATTGATGGTTCCACTGCTTTCGGTGCTGGAAGATATTCTTTTCTTGTCAGGATCCATATCAGTATCGGTATCCTGATCTGCCTTGGGTGTTTCGGGTGTACTGGTTGCACCTTCGCTGTTCTCTTCATCAGGTGCACTAATGATTCGTGGAAGTGTGCTGTGGTAGCTAGTCTCTAGAGGGTAGTTGACAGTTTCGCCACGTCGGAGCGGAGTGCAGTACCGGTCAAAAGAGGATTGGAAGCGCTGGCCTGGATCACTGTACTGTTTGGAGCGCTGCCACAGCTTACGCAGGTGCACGCGGGAACGATGCTTGGAGCGCAGTGGAGACTCCTGCTGATCGAACTGTGGGTCATGCCGCAAGAACTCATGGAAAAGTGCGTCGGTTTTTTCATCGATGCTGTAGTCACGCCGGGAAAAGAGGGGGGGTTGAGGTTGAACGTCATGTTGAGTGAACATTTGGCCATAGGGGGACCACAGCATGGTGCTCTCATCCTTTTCCACTCCATCCACCCCGCCGCTGGCACCCGCTGGTTCCTCTTCGAGTTCTTCATCCAAGATGTCTGTGTCGAAGCTCTCGCACACGGTCCCTTTGCGACCAGAACTGAAGAAGTGCCTGCGCTCCATGGCGGAGCCATCCTTACTGCTACTGCTGCTACCAAACAGGCGCAACTCCTCTGGAGCACGCGAAGGTGCTTCTATCGAGGCGTAACCGCTGTCCATTTGGAGCAACTTACGGTTTCCTGGTTCTCCGTCACTTCCCCTTTCAGAATCGACACTATCCTGTTTGCGACCTTTCTCAGATCCCTCATCTAGAGGCAAGTCCGTATCCCCCTCCATCTCATCCCCAATATCCTGCGAGGGGTACCTAGGCAGCCCTCCCATCTCGGTCTTAACCCCTAAAGAGCACACGCTGTCTGCGTCACTGCGGACAGAGTCTTTGTCATTGCTGCTGCTCTGGTCAGATGAGACATACCGCTCAAGTGAAGCTCGAAGAGTCCAGATATCACGGTACAAGGTCTGAGGTTCTAAGCTCTCCTGATGGTAGCCCATTCCAAGACTCTCTTCCGGGGGCTCAGAGGTGAGGCCGATCACCCCGGGACCCATCGCTCTGCTGCAGCTGGGCTCCACCATCACCTCCACCTTTAACCTGAAGAACAGCACAAATCAAGCTTGTCAAGCTTGTTTTCTTAAATATAGTAAGTATTTCTTTAGAAAATGCCACAGTGAAGCACAATTGTTTTATGTCAGTCAGGGTTTGTCAAATAAATTTTATTTTAGTAAATTTTTCTGTTTCTCTTTAAGCCCAGATGTTTTAACTTTGAAATAAAATTTTACATATTTAAAAAAAAAAATGTTTTATCAAAATAAAAACCTAAAATTGCTATGCTTCAAAAAGAGTAAAAAAAACACAAAGCTATTTTTTTATTACAATTTAAGTAGCACTACTACAATCTTAGTTGTACAATACTGAAAACTGAGGTAAACTAGTCAGCCTAACTGTTCTAAACTAGTTGAGTAGCTAACCACTGTAGACCATCCCTATTATATTATTTAATTAGAAAATGCCATAGCATAGCACAACATCATGTTTTATGTCAGTGTAGGTCTACATTACTGGTCAACAGTTTTGGGTCAGTAAGATTTTTAAGTCTCTCATTTATTTGTTCAAAACAATTTAAAATAACTGCTTTTCCATTTGAGTACATTAAAAAAACTTTTTTTTTCCGGTGGGGGCAAAGCTGAATTTTCAGTAGCCATTACTCCAGTCAGTGACACAAGATTATTTGGAAAAAAATTCTAAAAAGCCAAGAAACATTTCTTCTTTATCTATGTAGAAGTTACGTCAAGAAGTTAAGTCAAAGGTTTTGCTGCTTAAAGGGGTAGTACACGCAAAAAGGAAAATTATGTCATTTATGACACCCTCATGTCATTCCAAACCATATATATATATAATTTTTTTTTTAAGGATTCTTCAACATTTATTTGAAATAAAAATCTTTTGTATATTATAAATGTATTTAATGTCACTTGGACCACTTTAATGCATCTTCGCTGAATAAGTGACCCCAAACATTTGAAAGGTAGTGTATGTCAAATATATTAGGTTTGTTTATTTTCCCTTCCGTTAAAGCTTGGAGTCCAGATTCAGAGATGTTAAAACAGATGCCTCCATTAGTGCACAGATGGTTGTGACTCACTCTGTGATGGTTAATTTGAAATCCAGTACACAGCAACAGAGACAGGAAAGTGAGTTGTGATAGGTAAGCAAATATAAACAAATATACAGTAATTCCTCAAATAAAAACCGGTAAGTTAGTCAAATAAACGCCGGGCTTCTGATAGTGGCCGGGGGCGTGGTCAACACGGACAAATAAAGGCCGGTCTTAAAGGCCGGGGGAAAATTTGTGTGGATAATCAGCAGAGCCAGATAACGAACTTACAGGCCCAGTGCCGGAGCGGTCCTCGTTCTCGAGTCAAGAACCGGTTGCATCGGTTTTCGGATCACCAGTACACTGAACCGAAAACTGTTTTTTATGTCAGACGCATCCGATTTGAGAACCGAGGAGCTGATGATACTGCGCATGCGTGATTCAGCGTGAAGCAGACTGACACACAGAGCGCGTCTGAACTGAACTGATTCTTTTGGTAAATGATTCTGAACTGATTCTATGCTAATGTTATGATCTCTGTCCACTGGAACACTATCACTTTTAATTTAAAACGGTTTATTTAAAACAATTATTTATCAAAAAGATGGAATTAGAAATAAAGGCCTGCCTCTAATAAAATCCTGCTACCTTCTGCAGTTCAGGTAAATAAAGGCCCCGGTTTTTATTTGAGGAATTACGCTAATGTTGATTAACATGTAAATTGTCCTTCTTGGCCCATTTTGCAAAACAATTGCAAATTGATGGCTAAAAATACCAAAATATACACCTGTGGTATTTACCCGAATTCAAGAAAACAGCTTCCCAAATCTAAAGCAAAGCTTTATGCACTGTAAGCTGATGATCCCATGATAAGGCAATGCGATCAGCACGCTGAGATCAGTCCAGCATGGAATGAGGTCTGCTGTATGAGGCGTGGTGAGGCAGATGGTTACTATAGCGAATGCATGGGTGAAGCAATTAAAGATACCTGCCGAGGGAGGGTGGGGGTGTGGAAGGTGGGGAGAGAAGTCGTGGACTAGGCCGGGTGGGGCAGTAGGTGACATCCTTGGTGCGAGCGATGTACTGGATAAGGTCGATGTGATGGCCGTCATGATCCTCCTGGTCCATGCTCTCGCTGGCTGCACGCTGCCGCTGGAACTGCCTCCGCTTGGGGGAACCTGTGGGGACAACGTGAATTTTGTGGCATCATCAATAGACTCACAAAGCAATTTTTATGCTAACATGAAGTAAAGTTTACACATTTCAAATTTAATTGTCAACAAATAATTGGTCCACCAAAAAAAAAAAAACCTGTATATGCCAACTGTAGTTGCAAATGCCATCATTACCAACAAAGTTCAATGATTTCTAAAAAACATATTTCCAGTAGATAAACTGTAGATACTGTTTGCTTTGACGCGTTTGGTTTAAACAGCTCGTTCAGACTTTGGAGCATTTTGTTTTGTAAATGAGTCATAGTGTTATGGAGAGTTCACAAAAAAACATTTGTTGAAAAATGAAGCATATTAGATCTGACTGCAGCTGCATCAGTATGTAAGTAAATGATTTCTAGTTGCTTTGTCTGGAAATGACTGTTTTATTTTGATAATGTCGTCATAACATGCAATAGCGAAGGGTAGTTCAGATTAAATGACGTTCAGTCATAATATTGGCCGATAACTGAGGAACCCTTAAAGGGATAGTTCACCCCAAAATCAAAATTATGTCATTAATAACTCACCCTCATGTCGTTCCAAACCTGTGAGACCTCCGTTTATCTTTGAAACACAGTTTAAGATATTTTAGATTTAGTCCGAGAGCTCTCAGTCCCTCCATTCAAACTGTGTGTATGGTATACTGTCCATGTCCAGAAAGGTAAGAAAAACATCATCATCAAAATCCAGTGTTCATCTTCAGTTCTCTCTTCACAGCAGTTCAGTCAGTGTACTGTTTGTGTAAATGAATTACTCCGGGATATTGGTTTGTTTAAACTCAGAGGGAGTGTCAGCCACATTAAAAAAGTTAACAGCTTAAGTCATTTGTGGATTAATGCGAATTGGAGACGTTTAAAACGTTTCAGTTCAATTTGGTGAACTAGCATGGGCGTCAGTTTGGTTTGAAATGTGGTGGGGACAGAGACGCATTCAGAAGTGCATTTTCAGAAGTGCTGGGTACAATGATGCATTTTTTTTTCTCTTTCGCGCTGGTCATGTTTTGAAAGACGTCCTGTATCTTATTAATGTAAATAAATAAAAATATATACAAAAATGTGATGATGTCCGACTCGTTTGATGAAGAAGAAAGCCGTACAAAGCATTAGACATATGATATATGACCCACTAATCTGCTTCATATCATCATATAAGTACCATGTTGACAATATGACATGGCCATGACGTGGTTTAATGTACCTAAACAATGATTACCAAATTTCTCTTTCATGTTGCTTTGTTATAACCACTGAAAACGGGAAAAAAAAATCTAACCCAAAATCGGGCCTCGCTCTACATTATCCCGCTTATTACATGGCTACCCACCAAATAAATCAATAATTTGACACAAAATATTGATTTAAAAAAGAGTTTATTGATTTAAACACGATTGTATTGCTTCCGCTAAAGAAAATAGTTCCGTCTCTACGATTAGAATCCTGCCGCGTCCATAGCAACGCTCTGTTTTTCATGGCAACAGTGTTATTATCAAGAAATAACAGACTTCATTCTACAGTGGAATTCAACCAAGCCATGTAATAATTTGATTTAATTCCCAGTACAATTTACCATATCTACACACAACACAACTTAAGCACTACAAATTTTATCAAGATTGAAAAAGCAAAAATACGTGTAGCACAGATGAACACTATTGACTATCACACCATGATCTGACTGCTCTCAATTCACAACAACATGCATCCATCCAATCTACATCAGGCATTTTGACTAAAACTTGATCCATTCCTCATCATCATCATCATCATCACAACTATTCCAGAATTCAGCAATAGATTCAAGCAATAATTAAACAAGATACTGACTACTCAACAATCATCTCCCCCAATACTTGCTGTATGAACGCAAACCGTAACTAGCTAATTAAGTTGGTGGCTAAGGAAGTCTAACGTAACATTAATTGCAAGAGAAGAATTAAAACAGCCGATCCCTTGGGTGCAAATGCACAAGACCTAGCCATAATACCAGCAAATCTTAATAAACATAAGTTATCGCGTCTTACCTTTGTGTCAATGGTCTGCAGACCCATGCTGTGTGTACAACAACATCCATTTGTTCTACAGGTTATCACTTTGATATGTTATAGTCCATGGCACTAGGATGCAACCTTGTGATATTGTATGAAGGCTAAATGACTTGCTCGTCTATGATACATTCGCCAGAAATTCTGGCCAATCCCAGCAAAGACTAGGTAGCCTCGTTCCCGCTCGTTCACTGTCCATTCCAAACTGTCAACTCATTTGAAAAACATTCTTTAAAAAAAAAGAAGCGCGATAGTCATATAGAGAAAATAAAAACAGCATTATGTCAAAAAGAAGTGGACAGGACATCAGAGCTTTTTTTAAAGCCAAGCAGACATGCACAGTAAGTGCCGGTATCTTATCGGCTAAATGAATAACCCATTCTGTCACTCTTTTTGACAAACAATGTTATTAGCTAGCTAGCTAGCTAGCAGTTACGCACGTCAGCTGAGCTGCACCTGCCTCAGTGACACGATGACTCCCCCTCCCCCAACCTAGAACGTATCCCAATGTTACAGTTGTTGCAGTTTTAATGAACAGAAAAGCGTGTAGCCAGCGCAGCAGCAGAACGGCTAAATTGAACTCGAGGTTTTCAAAAAAAAAAAAAAAGTGGTGGGTACAAAATGACTCATGACGAAATCTAGGGGGGGTGCGTCCCCCCCGAAATCGACGCCTATGTGAACTAGTTCAAAAAGATCCGGTTACATCGAATGATTCGTTCGCGAACCGGATATGACAGACTGCTTTGTTTTGAACTCTCTCACAACAGACACAGAAGAGAAGACAATGCTGAATAAAGTCATAGTTTTTGCTATTTTTGGACCAAAATGTATTTTCGATGCTTCAAAAAATTCTAACTGACCCTCTGATGTCACATGGACTACCGTATTTTCCGGACTACAAGTCGCACTTTTTTTCATAGTTTGGCTGGTCCTGCGACTTGTACCCCTGGTTTCACAGACAGGGCTTAAGACTAGTCCTAGACTAAAATGTAAGTCTGAGCTGTTTCCACTGAAATAAACTTGCACTGACTGATCTTAAAAATATATCAGTGCCTTTTTAGTTTTAAGATGCACATCGGTAATGTTTTTTTCTAAGCATGTTTATAAAAATTACTTAAATGTCCTAATTGATCTATGGTCTAATCCTGGCTTAGTCTAAGCCCTGTCTGTGAAACCGGGCCATAGTCAGGTGCGACTTATTTATCAAAATTAATTTGACATGAACCGAGAGAAATGAACCAAGAGAAAGCATTACCGTATACAGCCGCGAGATGGCGCTCTATGCTGCTCAGTGCTTCTGCAGCCTATAATGAGCAGCATAGAGCGCCCTCTCGCAGCTGTAGACGGTAAAGTTCTCTCTTGGTTCTTGGTTCTAAATTAATGAGACTTATAGTCCAGTGCGACTTATATATGTTTTTTTCCTCGTCATGACGTTGTTTTGGACTGATGCGACTTATACTCAGGTGTGACTTGTAGTCCGAAAAATACGGTACTTTGATGATGTTTTCCTTACCTTTCTGGACATGGACAGTATACCGTACACACAGCTTCAATGGAGGGACTGAGAGCTCTCGGACTAAATCTAAAATATCTTAAACTGTGTTCAAAAGATAAACGGAGGTCTCACGGGTTTGAAACGACATGAGGGTGAGTTATTAATGACATAATTTTGATTTTTGGGTGAACTATCCCTTTAAAGCTGCAGTTCGTAACTTTTTGCACTCTAGCGGTTAATAAACAGAACTGCGTACATCTTACGGAAGAACATTTGAGCTGGAGCTACTACTCTCTGTTTATGTCTATGGCGGATCACTTGGGTACTGGGCTACTCCGCAGCGGTACCTTCCTGAACCAGTGTAAATAGTCTGAATATAAACAATTATTATAGGTCTACCATAGTGATTCAGGACAAGCCAAAAACACTGTTTCAAAAATGGATTCATGGTCTATTTGCTTATTATAGAAATTTTGTAAATTTTGAACACAAAAAACGGACTGCAGCTTTAAAGGAACCACTCATAAAAGCTGTTTCTGGGAGAGGATCAGAATGAGGGTTGAAAATAATAATTTTCCAACAAATTTAATTCTTTGTTTGAACAAAATCTATTGGTTTCATAGGGCGAAATTATAAAATAATTATTGTGAACATAATTATTCATAAGAGTTCATTTTGCAGAAATAGTGTTTATATAATAGCGTTTTAGTGGAAAAAATATTGAATTGTGAATAAGTTAATTCTCACTTATCACTATGTTGTCTCATAGTTTTGATAAGAATCAAATCATATCCAGTTTGGTGGATGAAATAGCTGATAAGACAAATTACTTTTAACAAACTCACATTTCGTCTGGCTCCATTTTGGTATATATATAACAAGGGTTCTCATGAATTAAAAGTAATATAAAGATAATTGTAAAATAATGCATAAATAATTAAAATTATAATTATATAATTTGCCTCTAAATCTATTATTATTATTTTACCTTTATTTATTTTTTTACCAAGAAAGATTAAAAACCTTGTTTTACAGGAGTGTCTTGGCCAAGATAGATAGCGAAATGTAGACTTATACATAAATACAGTACAAATAAGACCAACATAACATATGGAACATGAAAAACATTTACAATTCATTAACTCCTCTTCCAGTTCTCGAATAATGGATTCCAACATCTCCTCTTTTGCTTTCTAAATGTAGTGCATTAGGTTTAATGCATTCAGAAAACATAATTAACATATTAACATTATAACATGTATCTTATCTGTTACCCTGGGCATCCAACAGTTGAAATCTGTTATATGGAGAGCATAGCTTTTATCATGACCGTATTGTTTCACAGAATAAAAAACACTGAGCGTTAGAGTTGCTCATTTTCGCTGTGTCTCATTAAAAAAAAAAAGAAGAAAAGTTTGGATTGGAAGAGCCCTGCGTCATCCGGCCATCTGCTGGAGAGTAAGTCTTGGCTCTCAGATACAGCAGCTTCGTCTTGGCTGAGATAATATTCTATAGTCTGCTACACACACACACACACTGACAAAAGCCAAACCATTTCACTGCTCCACGCTACATGAAGGCACTAAAACTCTATTAAGGTCTTCAATAATTTTTCCAAGGTAATATACAATGCCGGGGCTAAATGAAAAGCAAAGAAACATTCAATATTGCTTTGCATCCCCTAAGGCTAGGAAACTGATCGCTTCACAGGTTCATAACACTGTTTGTACTTTCCACTCACACTTCCTTTCAAGCTGTCAGACCTGAGAGGATAAATCCAGAGATATTTTACAGTAATGCTTATATAATCAAACAGCAGCATTTAATTAATTCAGTCCCATCAGCTACACCATGCACTTTGTCATATTTAAAACATGAGGTAGAATAATATCCTACTTGCCCTATCAGAGGATTTTTTTCATGTCAATGCAACAGTATAATAAAAAGTCGATAAAATTAAGAGAAGAAAATGAGAAATTCTAACTTTTTGGCACCAAATTCACACCATTGTTAAATACATTTGTAGAACAATGCCAGCCTCTGCAAAAAACTTCTTTAATATACAGTCCCATTCGAATGTTTGAGGTCAGTAAGATTTTCTTTTAATACATTAATTATTTTATAAATCAAGGGTGCATTAAATTGATTAAAAAAATGACAGTAAAGACATTTCTGATGTTACAAAGTTTTCAAATAAATGCCGTTCTTTCAAACTTTCTATTCATCAAAAAAATCATGGTTTACACAAAGATACTAAAAAGTAAACACTGAAGACTGGAGTAATGATGCTTAAAATCCAGCTTCACCATAACAGGAATAAATTACGCTTTAAAATATATTAAAATAGAAACACTGATTTTAAATTGTAATAATATTTCACAATATTACTGTTTTTGCTGTACTTTTGATCAATAAATGCCCCAAAAGCCCAAAAAATTACGAATTTTTTTATGGTATTGTATGTTTAAGTACAATATTTAAACTGTAATATTTAATGATTTGTTTTATTAAAAATAATTAAATATTCTACAGCTTCTAATTCAAAATGCACTGCTTTAAAAACAAAACAAAATACTCTAAAGCTAATTATAGATAAAGCACTAATAAAAATAACCAAATCTCAAAAATATCTGAAAACTAAACTGTTTTAAAGCGAGTGTACACGGTGCGATTCTGAAGGTCAGAACATTGTGAGCCCTCACACATTTTATTCGAAAATCGTATGGAGGCAGTCACACATTTAGTACGATTTTACAAACTCTGACGTAAAAGCATTACGTTTCGCGCCTATTTATATACATAATATTTGGGATTTGTCTTCCTCTGATTGGTCAACTTCAGATGGATCGCCAAATCATCTCGTTCAATCTCATATACGCCACGAATTTAAACTTACAGTGTCCGAATTTTTTAGACATGTTTGACAATTATCGGGAGGTTGAGAAGTGCTCGTAAAATTCACAGATCGGCCCGTAATTATTCTCACACGGCACGGGCCGTGACCATGCCAGCATCTGAGATTTTCTCCTGAGAAAAAAATATTGTCTGCGAGCTCGTACGACAACAAAAATCGCACCGTGTACGCCCGCCTTTTAATCAGTATTAAAAAATTCAGTTGGCTTTAGATTTAAGAATTGTTTTTTTAAACAGCATGAAATAGCAATACCTCTATAAAATGAATGTTTCATCAGCACAGCCTGTTTATTTGTGATGAAACTAGCGCCCTACATTCACACCGGATGCTCTCTTTAATCTGCTGCCAGTTCCTGGATGTGTCACTGACCTCTCACGTCTAGACTTGAAGCTCTCTGGCTGCTGTCGAACTTCCACTTCTTGATCTTGAAGTAGGGACTCGCTCCCTCCAGACTGGCGTGTCGGCGGAGTTTGGTGAAGAACTGAAGCATGGGGCCCTGTGGGACCCCGCCAGAGGAGGACAGGGCCATGGATGAGGCTGACGCACACTCTCTACCATTACCCATGATGCCTGTGCTCCTCCCGACTCCTCCTCTGACCTCCATCTGTTTGTGTTCGCAAGATTACAAAAAATGCAATACATTCAGCATGTGTTTGTGACTCAAATGAACTTTGAGTTGTCCGTTCGTGTGGATTGTTGTGTGTATCGTGATGTGTCAGTGGGAGAGTGTTTGTGACTCACTAGACACGGGCTGGACGGCTCAGGACCGGCCGCTGTGATGCTCTCACAGAACGTGGTGTCCACAGTGGAATTGAGAGCGTCGCCAGGAAGGGCAGAGCTGGGACTCAGAGTCCGGCTGGTCAGGGCAGTCTGGGGCAGTGAAAATATTGGTGGCTGTGCATGTGACAAACACAATGGGCGGTTATTATTTTGGCAGTAATAAGAAACCTGATTAAACATGATGCCTCGTACAGATATAAAAATGTTTATTAAATATTCAGACTCAGTAACTTTGTTGAAGCAGCATTCTAACATCAAGTCCTAACCAAGGGTGCATTTCCCATACAACTCACTGATTAACCACCACCATTGTTCTGGAAACAAACAGTTGCATCTCCGTTGTTTGAACCACATTAGTTCGACGGCAATTGTTAATGACGTCACACGCGTCTAGTGGAGGAATAACTTTTGCGATTTAACCGATTAGGCCCTGATCAGACAGAACGCGTTTTTTGCAGTAAAAGGCACCTTTTTAAAATAGTTTTCTGTTGGCAGTGAGTGTTTTGCGAGCTGTTTTTGTGCCCCAGGCACCTCGCGTTTTAGCTGCCTACTGCGTCTCGTGTTTTTGCAGGAGCGCTCTGAGTCTGAGTGCCAGAAGTTGAAAAAAAAACACCCGACGTCATTCGCGTTTTCTTTCCATTGTCCTATTGAATGAATGGAGAGGCGGCCCTTCTGTTGTGGTGACGAAACTTTACTGTTGCTTAGAAATTCTACATCCCAACACCTAAACTTAACAACTACCTTCCTAACTATTAATAATCAGTAATTAGGAGTTTACTGAGGCAAACGTTGTAGCTAATTGTTTGCTAATAGCAAAAATTGGACTTAATAAAGTCTGACCGATGTTTCTTAACCACCTTATTCATCTATTTTTCCTGAGACTTCCAATTTATTAATTGGTATGGTTAAACAACTGGCAGAATAACTATAATTAGAACAGTAAATGATAAAACTACTTGTGTTACAGATTACAGTTTTACAATAAATACAAAAATAAAGAAAATAGTATACAAAATGCCAGTTAGTGAATTTATTTATTTATTTATATATATATATATTTTGTAGCTAAAACAACTTGAAGCAAATGACACCAGATGCTTCGCACATACAAGTTTAAAAAGGTTGCTCTCTTATATTAAAAATAAGGTTGATAAAGCTATGCAAGAAGAATTTTGGACCAATGAGATTTGATTGTGGGAGGGGCTACCTTATTGAATGATGCAATAGCAAAATGTTCACAAAGCTGTGGATAATCTTTTTCCAGCACGATGAAAGAACCAAGTACTATTTTAACCATTTGTTCTTAATATTTGATATAATACACTTATAAACACAGTTTTCGATTTATTTCTAAGCATATATTGAGAAAACTAAATAAATTTAGAAAAATGAACGTTTGGGGTGTACCATTTTTAAATTTTTGCAAGAAGTCTCTTATGCTAATTACCAAGGCCTTTATTTAATTACAGTTAAACCAGAAAAAAATTCTGAAATATTATTTCAATTTTAAATAACTGTTTTCTAATTGATTACATGTTTTCACATGTAATATATTCCTGTGATTCAAAGCTAAATTTTCAGTCTCATGATCCTTCAGAAATCATTCTTATATACTGATTTGCTTCTCAAGAGACATTTATTATTATTATCATCAGTTAAAAACAAATGTTCTGATTAAAAAAATTTTGTGGAAACTGATTCAAAAAGGTCAAAAGAAAAGCATTTATTTTAAATAAAAATCTTTTGTAACATTAAAAAGATTTTTACTGTCACTTTTGAACAATTAATTGTGTTCTTGATGATAAAAGTATTAATTTCCTTCAAAAAACAAACTCTTACTAGTATAAACGATTTATACCGTTTCACATACTATGTAGTCAGTATATTTGTACAGTATATACTTTTACAACAGTATTCTGAATACAACCGATTTCTTGTCAAGGCTCACATCAATAACAGCTGCATAGGTTAAAAAAAGGTACAATGTGTGAGATACAGTAGGATTTATCACTTGTGACTTCATCACGACATGGCTAAAGTAAAGTACAACCTTACATGTTAAAACATTAAATCAATTGCTCCACTGCGTAAACATCTCCTTACACACCACAGCACTTAACAAACTGACAATCCTTCACGACCTCAGTGCTTTTAACTGACCTAGGAGAATAGGATCTCATGCTGACTGTCATCATATTCTCCTATTAGCAGAGAAATGTGGCTGTCACCTGAAAAACTGAGAGGCTGGATTTAGCGACGGGGCGCGCTGTCATGGCAATACTGTTCTCTGATGACTCACACTCGTGGATGGTGAGTATCTGGAGGGCGGGTGGAGGGAGGTGGAGGTGGGTGAGCCGCGCGTTCTTCAAGTGATGGAAGTCGCCCTCCGTGAGTGTGTACCTGAGGTGAGGTGGAAATATGACACATGCTGGCTGGATTTAACACTTCATTAGAGATTGACACCACAAATATATCATGGGAGTGTTTGCTGAAATTATCGTTTGGATAGGTGAAGTTGAGTTAACTGTTGACAAATTGTATTTCGAGAAGTTGTTAACCAAAAAAACTGTCTTCTCTGCATTCTGCTTAAAAACCGATTTATGCATAACACTTTTTATAATAATTTGATATATATACATCACCATTTTTTCATCTTTATTCTTTTAATTGTAAGCAAAAAATTATATAATTTGACAAATTAATATTTTAATAGTTCATTATCCATTTTAGGTAATAATCTATACATACGTATTTTTAATATAGTTTTAGATGAAGTACATATCAAATTAAACATGTAATGCATTTAGTTCTTTAACATTTTTTTATGTAATTTACTGACAAGTTAAAGAATAAGATTTTCATTAAATCATTAAATGCTAATCATTTAAATACTTTTTGATGAAGTATATCTCAAAAATAAGTGTGTGTGTGTGTGTGTGTGTGTGTGTGTGTGTGTGTATATATTATATATTTTTAACAATATTAATAATAATTCTTTATTACTTATAATTCATACATTTTTTTATGACCTTACAAAAAAAATGTAAGTACTTTGAAATATTCATTCATCGAATTACATGAATTTTTAAAGGTGCTTATAGTAATCAGATAATCAAGTTTTTTTGTACAAAACATAAACTTTCCCTTACATGCTGTCATTAATTTTACCCAAAATCTTGATGTTGACAAACAAGTTAATGCTCCTGTTATTCCTCAACGGCTCATGGATCTGACGAGCCCAGATGTAAATGTAAAACTCATAGATAGATGAGTAATGAAAGCTGCAGCGAGCGCTGTGAATAGGAGCACTCTGTGTCTAGAGTGGGTGGGCGGCTGACCTTCGACCCTTCTCCTGTGCTTTCTTGCTGTGATCGAAGAGCGCTGCTTCGTTGAAGGAGACCCGGCGGCCGGTTGTGCCCGTGGAGAGGAAACGCTCTGTCTCCATGTCGTGGGAGCTGGCTGCCGACAGGCAATCTGACTCATCGATGCGAATCGTAATCTCTGTGCGGGGAGAGACAGATTAGACCACAGGATGGGTTTGTTTTTCACATGATGCCCTCAGGTGATGTACAGTATGTGAGACTGTCACCTAAACTTAATGGAATGCATTACATCTTTTCATAACTAAGTGTAACTGGGAGGATGGCATGTAACGTGGAATTGAACTTTTTTAGGGAAGTTCTTACCGTGCACTGGCTGGGCCTCCTCAACATAGGTGGTATTACTTTTCTCGGTGTCATCGCTAGCCCTGAGGCAAACAATGAACCTTCAATGCAAACACGTAACCAGTCAAATTCAAATTCATGTTCATCTCATTCATAACATGCAGAACTGGGTCATTCTCAAAATATGATGACAAACATGTTCCTGGACTTCACACATTAATGGGAAAAAATAAAGAAACCTAATATAAAAGGTAGCATTCTATAGTCAATTCTATTGCTCCACACTTTTTATTATTTAAATTTTGTATCCAAAATCAATTCATCCTTTTTTATATTAGATTAGATTAGAATAGATCAGAAAGTAAATAATATATTTAATGTAAAAAAAAGTTTCTATTTTGTTTTGATGGTGTTGTCAGTGTTAAAAAGTTGTGTTTTGAAATGATACAAAAGTGGTGAAGTACTTCCTGTTGTTTTATTATTTAAATAATGTTTATACATTTTAATTTTGCATTAAAAACATATTATATAACATAATAGTATATCATATTATATTACAGAACAAAGTAAGTTAGCATTAAATAGTATGAAATGGTTTGATTCTATTGTTTTTTACATTTTTATTTTATTATTTTATTTTATTCATATTTCATTTTGCATTAAAAATATCTTAATATTATATTATATTATAAAGATAGCATTAAATTAAATAGTTCAGTTTTGCACATATTATAAGATTTAAATTTTGCATTAAACTCCAAATTATATTATATTATATTATATTATAAAGTAATAATGGAAAAAATAATGTTAATATTTTGTTTCATTGCTGTTGTCAATGTTAAAAACATTTATTAATTTACCATTAAAACAAACTGTATGTTTAATTTAAATATACTCAAATTTAAAATTACTCAATTTAAAAGTAATCATAACAAGATTTTTTAAAAATGTGTGATATTTGTGACTTTTAATCCATGTGTGCGAGCTTTCAGGAAATCTATATGATAATATTGTATATCCTATATATATTAAATGTAATATAAACATGTATGTGTGTATATATATATAAAGAAAAAATATACACAGTACATACATATAAAAATACTTCTATTTTGGATGCGATTAATCGCAATTAATCTTTTGACAGCACTAATATATATATATATATATACAGTACAGTGCTGCGCCAGATGACCTGGCCTCCACAGTCACCGGACCTGAACCCAATCGAGATGGTTTAGGGGTGAGCTGGACCACAGACAGAAGGCAAAAGGGCCAACAAGTGCTAAGCATCTCTCGGGGAACTCCTTCAAGACTGTTGGAAGACCATTTCAGGTGACTACCTCTTGAAGCTCATCAAGAGAATGCCAAGAGTGTGCAAAGCAGTAATAAAAGCAAAAGGTGGCTACTTTGAAGAACCTACAATATGACATATTTTCAGTTGTTTCACACTTTTTTGTTATGTATATAATTCCACGTGTGTTAATTCATAGTTTTGATGACTTCAGTATGAATCTACAATTTTCATATTCATTTACTGTATATATATATATATATATATATATATATATATATATATATATATATATATATATATATATATATATATATATATATATATATATATTAGTGGTGGGCCGTTATCGGCGTTAACGTTCTGCGTTAACGTGAGACTCTTATCGGGCGATAAAAAAAATATAGCCGTTAATCTATTCTCAAAGTTGGGTTGAGAGCTGAGTCTATACTATGCGAGCTATGATGACTTTCATCTTTATATTTTACCGCGGATACCTAGCCGAATCTGTAGGGGGCGAGAACGAGTCTTTAAACCTGTGTGTATGCCTACTTTGAAATTACCACATCAAACGTGACGTGCTAACCATAGACTGTATAAAAACATGGACGTAGTGTCCGTGACGTCACCCGTAGACTCCTGAAGAGAGTTTTTGAAGCCTAAAGTGTGCAGAGCGAGCCGTCGCCATCAGGGCGGGAGCTGGTTGCTGAAGCCACGCCCACCTAGCGCGACGGCTGTGACAGCAGTGGCAATTCACCTGTCGCTCAAGTGGCCACACCCTTAATAATGCAGAACTTTTAGGCTTAATATAATTTAAACGGATGAGTTATAAAAAAAATTCACCCCCCCTCACAGTTGTCATCAAGGGCAAATTTAGCTATATAGACCAAAATCATTTTTTGCACCAGGCTGGAAACATGTTTTTTCTGCTGTAAAGTTGGGCATTTTAACATGGGGAGTCTATGGGACTGACTCTCTTTTGCAGCCAGCCTCAAGCGGCCAGTCGATGAATTGCAGTTTTAGTCACTTCCTTATTGGCCTCACGAGAGAGAGCGGGAGGTTGCCGCTCGGTGCTAACATGGATGCAGCTAAGATGCCGCCGGGTTTGCTTCAGGGAATTCAGAGTCAGTATGCCCCCCACCCAGCTCAACCTGCAACCTACTTCAAAATGTAACGTTTAATTATGTTACTTGTCGTTTCCTTGTAATTAAATGTGAAATTTACTAGCACATTTCTGAGTTAAAATTATTTCTCCACCAAGTGTAGTAAATCACAGTTCCTGGCTGCAATGTAATCAAAACCAATTGAGATGTCCTGCCAAAACATGATTTTCTGGGGTCTTTAAACGTCACGCAAGTGAGAAAGTCACCAGATTTTATAAACGTCCCAGCTGTGAATAACAGTGAAAAAAATCTCATTCACATTCAACTGCATTGACATTTAAATAAACGCCGTATGATAGGCACAATAACAACACCGGCTTTATTACGACAATATACAGTTTCATTCACCATAAGGCACTGTGGGTAATAAGCAACTGGAAATGAGTTTCCATTCCTCTAACCACAGTGAACGGTGGCACACTGTGAGTGTGTGTGTGTGTGTTAGTGGGTGTTGGCTAGAGTGCACTCTCTCCCGCATCGGGAGTGATTTATCGTGGCTGATGGCTGCTATGAGATCTCATTATACTAGTCATTTGTGTGAGCCTGCACTCCTCCAGGCTGCCAGGAGAGCAGGCAGACTCTACACTTCTCAGCCGCCACTGAGAAATACAGCCAGGCTGTGACGAATGTGCACAGAAAACATTTTTGGAGGCCGAGCGTCCTTGGCTTCACCAGAGGAACAGTTTATTCCAGTTGAATCTCTGTGTTACGGTTTTATTTGATGTAGAATTTAGTGTCAGATGTAATCATAAGCATCATGTGTCAACATGCAAATACCACTATCATAATGTACATTCTCAATATTCACAGAACACATTTCCTCATTTTATCTGGGCTATTTTTCTTTTTTTTTTGTAATTGTACAATCATTTTAATTGGTTTTATGATGTGTTAAAGATGAAAACTCTTCTGAATGTAAAAACACATCTTGTGTGAAAGCATCGTAACCTCAACCTCATGCAGTCTTATCAGTTGGTGCGACCATCTGTCATAATAATATAATATAATATCAATCACTATACAATATGCTATATATGTACATATGTATCTGTGACGAGTGGGGTGGGGCCGAGAGACGTGGGAACAGAGCGAGGCCGGTAGAGTGATTGGAAATGAGCGACACCTGCTTGACCCACCAGTCTCGAGTCCCACGGAGGAGATGGAAGGATATAAAACTGGAGCGATGACAGTGAAGGACGAGAGAGGACCAGGCCTGGGCTTTTAGTTTTGTGTTTCGCTTTTTATTTGTGCGCGTCAGTCGTCCGTGAGGGGCTGACGCGCTGTTTTGTCTTTATTTTGTCATTATTAAATCTTATTTGATTGTCCGCCGGTTCCCACCTCCTTCTTCCCGATGATTATGGAGTTTTTATCGTTACAGTATCCATAAAAATACTCCTGAGGAACTTAAAAGATAAATACAAGAATATAATATATATATATTATTATTATATACAGGGCCGTGCAAAGACCTTTTGAGGGGCATGTGCTGAAACTGAAAAAGGGCACCCCCCTCCCTTTTTTTAATATCAATTATATATAATCTCTTTTTTAGCTATTCTGTTTGGTTTTATAAGCTTATTTGTATTTTTTGGTTAACATGATTATGAATGACATTGAGAAGAGGGGAAGGTGAGCAATGAGTCAACTATTTTTGACAAACTTTTTTGAAATATAATTTAAGAAATTATGTCCAACTCAATTCCAGATTATAAGAAACTATAGCCACACCGTTACTATAACATATCCAACATGTATCCGCCTACCTGGCAAAAATTTGATACTGTGGTGGACCAGGGATGTTGGTCTCTTTAAGGTCTCTTATTCACTACACTTTCCCTAAAATAAGCCAGCAATGAAAAAATAAATAAAAATAGTGTGAAAAGTACAGTTGCAGTGAAAAGCATTTCTGAAGGATCACGTGACACTGAAGAATACTGAACTGGAGTAATGATGCTGAAAATTCATAAAAATAAATTACATTTTAAAATATATTCAAATAGAAAACAGTTATTTAAAATTGTAAAAATATTACACAATATTACTGTTTTTGCTGTATTTTGGATCAAATAAATGAAGCCTTGGAATGAATCATGAATTACATTCTGCATGATAAAATATAAAGATTTCACAGTGATCTTTTTTATTTTTTTTTAGTTACTACTACATTACTGTCGTAAAACCATGTTTTACTACATTTTATACATGTGAGGACGAGCGGAGAGTATACCATAAGATGATTATCCTAAATGTTAATAAATTAAGTGTATCAGCAATCATTAATCAAAGAGGAAATTTCTTAGAAATATATGTTATCTAGGTGACGAGGATCACTCGTCGCTTTGTGTAAGTTCCAGTACGAAACAGCGCGGGGGCGCACTTGTTATGATTTTCCGATGGTAAAAACAAATTAAATGTTGTTGTATTACTTATCAATATATAGTTTTTGACCAGCGAATGTGTGCAAATGTGAATTTTTTTGTCCGTCATTAAAACTGCGTTTTTGTAGCTATATAAACGGAGCGCTCAGTTTTTCCTGTGGTAAAATGCATTTGGCCAAAATCGCATTTTATAAAAGATGAAATGCTACTATATGCACAGGCTATTTAAGTGTTGGCTATGTATTGGCTATGACTAGATGGCAAATGCTAGCCCTCTCTCTCACGTGACTTTTTTTTATGGACATAGAACAAATTGGAAAATTCTAGGATGATATATTACAAAAATATATATAAAAAATAAATAAATAAGACCTGATTGGTTGACAGAAAAGTATGTTCAGGATCCTTTGAATGTTTATGTTGCGAGGGATTGGTCTTACCATGCATGGCGTCTGTCCCCTTCATAACAACGGCGACAGACAATCAGAAGGACCGAGAGCAGGACCACCGTCCCCCCGACAAAGATGGACAAGAGGACCAGCAGGAGGACATAGCCATTCTGTCCCCCTGATGACAGCGGGACATCCTGGGTAAACACCAGAGAAAGAAACAAACCAGTCACAATGGAAATTCCTTCTCCGAGTAAAACTGCATGACTTCAATTTTCACATTATATAAGTTTCCCCAATTCCACTGTCCAACTTTTTCAGGTCTTAAACCCCCCAAAAAACCTTCACTGTTACCATTTTACCAACACAGACATTAACCGCAGACATTTTTTGCATAAAAAACCCTTTGTTCAAGACTGGTCCCTATGGTAATATTACATAAAGCCCAGTTTCTGGAGAAGAGGACCTTCAAATTTGTGGGCTTTTGTGTCTGAGTTGAGATGTTAAGTACAGTGTTCACCATGCCAAAGATGAGTTTAGAAAGATCTAGAGGCGGAGACCTTCGGAGACTAGAATGAAAGAGACAGAAGGTTCTTTCCTCAAAGACATCAAAGCACGAAGGCATACAACACCTCTCGCCCAGCCACCTGCTTAACTGTCATCTTCGTTCATGTCCCCAAAGAGATGTTCAATGGTAAGAATGCTAAATAAGAGCATAAGAACAAGGCCTGAATGAGCCTTTGGGCTATAGTTGAAGCACCTTACAATTACTCTTACGTTATCTAGTCTTTCAATTGGTGGAGCAGAACATCCTAATTACCAGCCATTGTTCAGGTGAAGATCTAGAAAGAGTTTATTCAGATCAGGTCTATTACTTTGTTAATGAAAGAGTTTGGAAGACACATTTTTCTTCATTAAACTAGAAAGCTATGTATCACAGAATCTGCCATTAACTTAGCTTGGCAAGAGCGAAGGAAGGGAAAACTGGGACCTCTTTCATTGTCAGTAGCAACATCGTGGAGGTCTCAAGAAGAAGTCAAGCTAACTTGTTTTCATCAAAATGGATAAAACAATATATATTTATTTACACTTTCAAAAGTTTACATTCTGAACTTTTTATTCTGTAGTTCTTTGGGAAAGCATTGCTGTTTTGGAACCCAGAACTAAGATACTGATCTCAAGAACCTGAAATGGAACATCAAGAACATTTTAATAATAAAAAAAACACCCATATAAATCCTGTCTAAATATTTTGTAAGGATATCTAAAAATGTGTAATATCTAAATTAACTGCTTTTATTCATGTCAAAAACATGACTGAATCTGACTACATTGGGTAACAAAAAAAAAAGTTACTTCAAAATAAATGTAATGCAGGTGAATGTGAATGCGTTTTTTTTTTTTTTTTTGCAGGTGAAAACTAGTCATTTTCATATTTCACATGATCGGGAGTAAATATGACTTTACCATCATTGAGGATATCAAGAGTTTGTTTAATAACCAAATTATCCCTTCTTTAAAGAAATAGTTCCCCCAAATATTATAATTCTGCCTAATGATCCACTAAATGTCTGTGAAAAAAAAAGAAAATTGGTCCAAAAATTTGAGTAGAATTAAAAATTTGTGTCGGCTGAAACATCGAGAGGCTATTGTCAGGTAAGGTTTTCACCTAAATGACATTTAGAATTTTTAATTTTTTGCAATTTTAATATTTTCTAAAAAATTATTTGGTGCATCACTAATTCTTTGATCATTTTCTGACCCTCAAGCTGTTCCAAACCTGTACAACTATCTTTCTTTTTAAGAACAATTCAGTCAACTGACTCCATTGAAAAGGATTCATTTACAAACTAGACCTCACTACTTCTTTTTATTCCTCGCACAAAGCTACAATATGGGTCCAGAAGACACAAAATATAGAGCATGAATCATATTGACCATATTTATGATAAATTTATGGTGCTTTTTCAATTTTTTTGAAGCTGTGTAAAAGAGCGGCTAGGACGTTCTTCAAAAATGTCTCGTTTTTTTTACCCAGTCTGTCATACAGGTTTAGAACAACATGAACAACATCATTTTTTTTTTGGGGGGGGGGGGGGGGGGGGGGTAAACTGTATATTTATAAGGTCCAAAATCCCAGAACATCCCAGAATTAGTCGCCATTCCTTAATTAATGTCTCTACTCTAATCTAATCTAATGATGCTGCTTATGCCGGTAATTGAAGTTCCTGACGGTAACTCATGGTTGTGATGCTCTATCACATCGTCTGACGGCTCGATGGATTCGGTCTGACTCGAAGTTCTCAAGCAAGGGCTAATTTGCTTAGATCTTGCGCCGGATCCAATTACGAGGGACACAGAACAGGATATTTTCAATTCGCATGTCTGGAGTAACCAGCGCAGGAAGGAGAAGCCCAAGTACTTACGGTGGGGTAAGTTCTGTTCTGGTTTGTCCATATGGCAGACTCATTGCTCATGGTCCAAGCCAGAGAGAGTGTCCCCCCTGAGGAAGACATTACAGGAAGTCAGGCAGCTGCTTTGAAGCTGGTTATGGCACTGAAGAAGGATTTGGATTCTCCTTCACAAGGAAAATAAGACAAATGCGTCCCTGAAGTTTCCTTTGAATGCTTGTGAAATACTCAGCTTTTAAGCCACAATATAGTTCCCAGATATGTTCGATTGCAACTCTTGTACATACAAACACACACTTATGCAATCCTGTGACAAAATGTCCCCCCAGAAATCCCTTTTCATTTCCTCTTTCATCCAGTGGCTGAGGCCCAGAAGCATATGCTCCCCTTAAAACCATCAACGCCACAGCTTTCTGCATAAACCGCAAAAAACCCCGCTCTCTCACTCCTGCACTCACCTCCCAAGCAGTCCTTGTTTCTTTAATGCTGCGACGCTGCCTTTTCTCCCATTATCTGAAGGCAGCATGTGTTTGTGTGCATTAGATGCAGAGATAGCAGTGTGTTTGAAGGCTCGGACTGCAAAGCTTTAGGCTCCTGCTGCATACTCCAATACTCAGCTTCTGCCCACCTACCTGTTTTCATAGCTTCTCTCTCTCTTTCTCCATCTCAGGGTTCTTGGCGTTCCTGAGATCATTTAAGCTTGTTTATTTGTGTCTCGGATGCATAATGCTGCTGTAGTTTTCACAGAGCCGTCTAATGTACTGTGTTATTAGATATTTATATTGAACAAATCAACAGAGAACCGTTTGAAATGTTCCCGAATGTTCTTTCAGATCTAATGGTGTGACAGATTTCATGTTTAATTACTTTGTCACTTTCAATTCACTTGTGATTTATTTGGTTTGCACCAATTCTGTTTGCATATATATTGATGCACTGCAAAAAAAGTGAAAATGTACAAAATGCATGTTAAAAACGACCTTTGTTTGTATAGTTTAAGTGGTCAGGTTGATTAGGTTGTGCTTTGACTTAAATAAAACTAGTTAAGTTTTGTGTTTCTACATTTTTGGTCACCTGTAGAAACATATTTTACTGTCTCTAACACAATCAACAAACCATGAAGGTTATGCAACACATGCTCTTTCATGCCTGCCAGACTCTGCAGAGGCGTATCACATTCAAAAATCTCTCCATAAGCATTTCTTTTAGATTATTTGTAGAACTGCTTAGTACATTATTTACATTTCAACATTAATTCTTACAACAAACTGGCATCTTAATGCTTAATTCATGTTTAATCACTATTAAGTAATATAATACCAACAGTTATCTTTTTCATCATCACTACTGATTATCCATTAAGTTCAATTAGCTATTTTAACAATGATAAGAAAATACTCAATTTCTACTGGTAACAAATTCCATTTTATTTCAGTTGGAAAGATTTACTAATTATTTTCTTCAAATATATAATTTAATCAGACAAGTAAATATACTGTTTTTTACTAAATATTAATTAGAGACATTTATTTATTTTAATTACTTGTAACTACAGGGGTTATTATAGTTGACTACAACTAAAAGCATTAATAAAAAAAACGTTTGTATCTTAAAATACATTCTAACTGAACTAAAATAAATATTAGAAAAATCTGTACGTTTCATTTTATTTTAATTTAGTCGCCAAGGCTACTTTTTCTTTTTCATTTTTATATGCAAAAATGACTAAAACTGAAATAAAAATGTAAACAAAAAACTATTTAGACATTAAAAAAAGTAGTAGCCAATCTTTTTTAGACCGTAGTATTACTGTTTTAAATAAACATTTTAATTGTACTGGCAATATTTAAATTATAACTATAAAGTAGCTATTCTGCCTGGTCATTTAATATAGCATGCCTTGCAACTTGCGAGAATAAAATATATATTTCTAGTAACAACTGCGATATATTCTTATAAATACTATAAATGAGTACTAGTAAAGCTGGAATAGACACTAGTTACTGAGATTACCATTACGATTAAAGGAATAGTTACTAATGACTTATTACACAGTATTAGACTACTCACAACTAATTATAAAATTGGCATTGGTAATATAAAAATAGATACTAGTTAGTCTACGTAAATAAATGTTTAAACCTCTTGCCATAGTAGCGACGCGAGCATCAACAGACAGACGATACAAACCCATATAAATGAATTTAAATCTCATTCCCAAACCAGTTATGTTCAGGGCAGGCTATTAGACTATTTCTAATCGATATACACTTACAACAAAATTTAACCCATGTATGTTTTTCCAAACAAATGCTCTGCGCTTTTTAGACTACCATTTCCGATAATAAAGCACGACGCCTTTCTAATAAGACACTGAGACGCTCGTGACGGAAACAAAAGCGGCGTGTATGGCAAGCCGACAAAACTCACCTAACTATAATTCACGTGCTCCATCAGACAAAGCGCTCGCAAACGATTCCCCGATCTTCACTTTAATTTGGACTTTTAAATCTTCTTGTTTTTATGAATGAAGTCCCCCGTTAAACACACCCACTCTCCCGTCGCCCAGTGAGGAGCGCAGACCGTGAGGTACAGTGTTACTTATCACAAGCGTCTATCACGCCCTCGTCCTCTCCTGATGTTATGGAAATGAGGTAATCCCCCATTTGAGTCAGTGAAAAATCCTCAGTAACGGGCATTCCCATGCGGTCTGGGCTCACTGCAGTTTTGAGTAACATAGGCTATGGATGATAATACTGATTAGATTAACGCAATAACACTGGGCTGAATTATTATTCAGTTGCACACAGATGCTCACTTTGAACCAACTGAGGATAAGGATCAATTCAATTCGTGCAGTGAATGTTAAATTGATATCTACTCAGCGCCCCCTCGTGCTCGTGTCACCCATTGCATCCTCAGGCCTATCATCATTTTTCAATCACAAAAGTAATTGATATCAGTGAGATTATGTTAAAGGCTATTAAACTAAGGCTATTAAACAGACTTAAGTAATAAAATTTAAATAAATTAATTAAATTATTAAATAAAATAAAAAAAACGACATATATATGAATATTTCGATGTTGACCAGAAACAAATATATACATTTTGTGACAACATATCCCAATGGATCTTATAAGCATATGAGCAACATTATACAGTTAAAAAAATTAAATAATAATAATAATAATCAGAGAGCAAAAACGGAATCAAAGCATTGTTTTGATCAAGATCTATAAACAATGTCTACCAGCGAACATGCAAAAAAGTTAAATAAAAACATTTGCTTGCAAGTGATAATTACTAATTTGAATTGTCTGTTTTCTACTCACTCTTATGTGTGACTGTAAACATACTCTTCGATGACAAGTGCCACTAATTTTTTATTTTAAAAAACTTGGGTGAAAAATTTACATACATCAACATATCCCCCTTATATATATCATATATATATATATATATATATATATATATATATATATATATATATATATATATATATATATATATATATCATAGTTATAATTTTTTAAATAACATTTTTTATTGATTTACCTAATTTAACTTGTAGTTTATTTTACCTGAAGTTTGTTTGTTTGGTTGTTTTATGATGGGTGCTTGATAAAGCCCTTTTTGGGTATATAAAGGCATATAAATATATACATGCATGCATACATAAAATAGTTTGTGTTATTTCCCCTTTGTTTAATCATCATAATAGTTTCAAACATGTAATAATAATTTAATAAATGAATAATTGAAGATAATTTTTTTATATTTTTAATGTTTAATCTGAATCTAGGACGAGGCTTAAACAAACGTATATAAAAATGGCATGACAAATGTTGAAAAACGTACAATTATTTGAATAAATAATAACCTCCGCGTTAAAAAAAACTACATTTCCCATCAGCCCCCAGTACTCGCAAGGCCTGACGGGAAAGTTTGCCCGTGCCCTTGTCCTATCAGCCGCGCTCTGTCAGACTGTCTGTGTGGACAGGGAAGCTGAGGCTTGTGTATTACCGTGTTGTAAAAGGTCGGATCGCTTCTCCGTGGTAAAAATGATGGCAGCGAGGTTTCTCCTTCGTCGCGCGGTCCCCGCGCTGAGACACGCGCGCTCTTACGTCGACGCGCCCGCGTCGCAGATGTCCTTCACTTTCGCGTCGCCGACTCAGGTAACGTTAAAGACGCTCCGCGCTCGGGCCTACACTCTCCGATAACGCGCTAGTGCTGAGCACGGACACCGGGCTACGATTAGTTTAGACACATTATTAACGAGTTATTATGTCATGATATACATTCAGGTTATCTTGGATATACTCTTTATTATGGCTGCAGCTTCATTTGATTGTGCGCGTGCAAGCTGCGCGTGCTACTTTCGTGGCTAAGCTTGTCAATTATTTAGATATTGTGGTGCAGATGAATCATTTTTGCATCTGAAGCGAATCAATTTAGTGTAACACTGTAAAAGTGCACACCATACATATATTTTTTTAGTTTGTTTGTATTTTTGGCTTGCAAAACATGAACTCAAGTTTGAATGACTTTAGCAGACTGTTAGCATTGCTACCGATCACCTTGACTTGTTTTTTGACACATCAGGACGAATATCAGATTTTTCAAATGTTTTATGACAGCCTGTGAAATATATCTCATTGTTTTACGTTTTAATCCTCACAATAAATTTTACAACACGGATAATATTGTCATATTACTGTTATAGTGTTTGCGTAAGTAACTGTCACACAGCATTTTCAATATTAAATCTGCTTTGAAGTGTTGTTGTTTTTTTTAACTCATGCAAAACCTGCAAATATTTGAGAGTATTTAAATTGTTTTATTATTATGATTTCGACAGCTAATCAGTGTCAGGAAAAAATATATATTTTTATTGTTTTTACTTAGTTATTTAATATAGTTTAATTTCCAGGTGCACTTATTTCATTTTAAAGGATTTGTGGTAACACTTTCTATGAAGCCCATATTTATAATACATTATGAGGGTATTCTTACGACATTATAAGGAATGCATAATGCATTATAAAAAAAAATACTTATATGTTGTCATCTCATGAATTATCATAATAACAATTATGACACATCATAATACTTACGTATTTGTGGTAATAAGTTTAAGAGTATGATTATTTATACAGAATTTCAAAATGGAATTGTCTTTTTTTTTTATTCCTTTATTTACCCTTATTGTGAATGCACTTAATAAAATATGATACAATTATTTGAAGTATCCTTAATTAGTATCACAGCTGATCAGTCTGTCTGTTATCACTCCCATTATTCAGATGGCGTGGGAACCCCGAGTTAAGCAGAACTGTTTTTTTTTTTTTTTTTTTTAGAAATGTTCCCAATTGATCAGGTGCTTTGTATTTAGAAATGTGTCATTTTAATCTAATGCATTTCATAATTGTGCACTGTCGCACTAATAAGATTCCCTAGAGTGACCCGGTCAGATGTCTTGTTCAAGCATTGAGTTTTGGTGCTCCTTTGTAGATTTCAAACACTTGATAGTTTGGTTGCCAGCTTTCGTGTTAAACATCAGACTATGTTCATCTGGTGCAGTGAAGCTTGTTATGCCTTTTGCAGGTGTTCTTCAAGGAAGCCAATGTAAATCAGATCGATGTCCCAACACTGACAGGCGCCTTTGGTATCCTCCCAGCCCATGTCCCCACACTGCAGGTGCTCCGGCCCGGCGTAGTCACCGTCTTCAATGACGATGGTTCCTCTACTAAGTATTTCGGTGAGCCCTCTAGTTCTGTTTCACCAGTCGTTATAATGATCACTTCTTGTGGCTATGGTTCCATCAATTTTCTCTTAAAGAGATTTTTGAGAATTCCAAACCAACCAGATCTGAGACTTATTGCAGTTTCTGAGTCAAAGCAAAAGAATTTACAATGGTGACCATGAAATAGGTTTTTAAAATGGTATTTTAGTATTTCAACTTGCGATGAAGGAAGCTGGCATGACATTAAAACACCAACCAACCAACAAATGATTTTTCATGAGGATAATTTCAGCATTATGGTGCTTAATTTCTTTCTTGAAGTGGAAAAAATCTTGTTTTTAGTCATAGAGCAAAGGGTACATATCACTTATTTTATCTCTCTGTATATAAATTAACTTATTTTTATTACTTTCTTATCCCTTATCTCATTTCCGTAGACATTTATGCATTTGGTAGACACTTTTATTGAAAGTGGCTTGTATTGCATTTCAATATTTCATGCATTCAATGTTAATTGAACCCATGACTTTGGTGTTGCTAGTGCCATGCAAAACATTTTTATTATTTAGTCTTTAAAAGTTTATTAACATGCTTATTTTTGATTTGACCCTGTTCAGAAACCGTTACATGGCATCAAACTACTGGACTTAAACTAAAATGAGCCAGAATGTCGTTAGCACACTTAAAAGGGAGTGATTCAGATTTTTAATGATTGTCTGTGGTGAAATAAGTAGATTCAAATGCGATCCACCATAAAGACACATTTGTGACACACTGGTTTCCTTAGTAGACAACCTTTAGTTTTAGAAATTCATCCAGAAGGGGTCAGGCTTGTCCTACGAAGCAGAGCCTTTTCAAGCGTCAATGAACAATGGGACATAACTCTTGAACTCTCATCCATGCTGGAGATTAAATGTGGTTTGTGTTTTGCAGTGAGCAGCGGATCAGTCACCGTCAATGCTGACTCTTCAGTGCAGCTGCTGGCGGAGGAGGCCGTTCCTCTGGACAGCCTGGACCTCGCAGTGAGTTCCTGCTATGCTGTTATCCTCTGTTCTCCACTTTTCACACTCCAGTACAAGATGATTTTTTTAGAAATGCATAAAATTGTGGAATAAAAATGGGTTACGAGTGCCATTTCAAGAATTAGAAGCACAGTTCTTTTGAGTTTTCATAATGCTTGTAAACAAAGACCGTTTAGAATATAATAGAGGATTGTTTAATGAGGTTAAATCTGTATAGCCGTGCAGTATTTGAAAGTTCGAGAACTGTTTCGGAAACGCCTTGTTCTCTGTCTGTTTGCCTCTGTAGACACCCCGTTTATAGGATTATCATTTAAATCTAGCATTTGAAACCATATCAAGCCACCGTTTGATTGTATTCATGCTATTTATCCTCCACAGAAGTACAAAGGTCTTCATTTTCTGTTAGTCACCGCTTTCTCAGAACGAGTCAAACGTTGGGAATGACACACCGAAAAATGAGCTCATTTCAAACGGGATGTTCTCGGACATGCCCTTTTCCCGACACGAAATAAAGAGCACTTTTGGGTTCCTTCCACATAAATAGGCCGCTTTTTTATTCTTCCTAGAGATAGCTGTGCTTGGGGGCCTCACTGGTTAATAAGGAAGAAAAGGTCAGTCACCGTTGAAGTGGTGCAGATGTGTCAAATCCCCACTGAGAGACCTTTAACTCCCAGCAATGTTTGGCCTTTACACTGTGTAATCGCCACTGTGACAAATGTCCTTCATAGGAAAGAGGCCACATTTATTTGCTCACACTGCTAGTCTTGAATGTGGCTCAAGCAGCAGTAGCATTGATTTTTAAGGCTAAGGTGAGTTTTCTCACTTATAAGGTGCTTCAAGATATTGAAGATACAGTCGTTCCGATTGATGGCACCTTTTATAATGTCAGCTGTTATAGATTGAATTGTCGCCCGATACATCAGTGTCAAGATTACAGTGAACGTGAACCAAATGTCAGGAGTATGCCATGTCTTTTGTGCAGGCGGCGAAAGCGAACCTCGAGAAAGCCCAGTTGGAACTGGGGGGCGTTTCAGATGAAGCCGCCCGGGCTGAGGTTCTGATCAGCATAGAAGCAAACGAGGCAATCGTCAAAGCATTGGAGTAACCATTTGTGTTGGTATGTACAAATTGTAAACATATGCAGGACCACACTCATTACACAGTATAATTAATGTTGTTTATGTCTAATTTCTCATTTTGTTTCTCAGTAGAATATTCTGTCGGTGTGAAAAGGTCTCCGGCTTTGTCTGTTCCCCACCCCAGTGAAGTCAGAAACCGCGAGACTTGACTGCTTGCTTTGTACAGTGGATGAAGTTAACAATAAATTTATTTGAAATAACACACTGTCACTTTAATGTTCATTGCTTTTCACAAAATTAATTTAAGCTGTGTTTGCTGGCTATGAATTTGTTTGATGATCGATACAGTACTGTTCATGACATAAAGGGGGCAGTATGGTACTGTTCGAACCAAAATGATCTCCAAGCTGTTGGCCAAGGAAACTGGAGTGAATCAATTCATCTTTATTATTCAATCAATGACACTATTTTTTGTACAAAATACACTATTTTTACTCCATTTTTCAAGCTTTGTAGTCATTATGCTAATTGTCCGTCTACACAAGTTGTATTTATATGCATTTTCTAGATCCTTAAAAACTGATACACAATTGGCTCAAGGCACTCACAATCCATCTACAGAATTAGAAATACAGCTAGTCTATGCAGCCAGAAAAAAAATCCTACAGACAGTGGACATTGTGGTGTAAAAGTCTAGAATTTGCTTAACTACAGGGTAATTTTAGGTGGCCGCTTGAGAGCTATAAGCATGTGCTGACTGGATTTTTATGAGACTAAACCACATGCGTCTTTATGAACGTCAGACGTCTATCGTGGCAACATGCTGCAGCTTGTTCCAGTAGCACATGCACAGAATTGGCAGCGAACAAGAAAGGACTCATTCTTTGCTATGAGAAGTTGTTTTTTGGGGTGATGAGCTCACTAGTTAGTCTTAATTGTTCCTTGCACTGCATAACATACATGTCTACTGAATATTTGTGATGAAATGCTTTTAAATAGTTGACCAAATAGCATGAAAACTATCATGAAGATGTATGGCAACTTTTTACTTTTTCGCATTCTGGTGGTGTCAAAAATCTGTTGCAAAGACTGAAACAAGATTTTAATATTACTTTGGTTTAAAGAACCACAAGGTTCTATTTATATCACACAATGTTTCCCTTGTTGCCATGTTTTGTTCCTACAGCTCGAGTGTGAGTATAGCCTCTATTCTTAAACTTCCTCTAGTCTTAATTACCGTTCTGCCGTCTTGAGAAAAGACAGTTTTAGGTCAGAAGTCCTGCCCTAGCAAAAACTCTTCATAAAAATTGTATAAACCGCTGTATGCAGATAAGCAATTTTATGAACAAGATGTCCTGCATCAAGGGTTTAAAAGAAACAGTATTCCAGATTGGTACAAAATGATGTCCATTGTTATAATACTTCAATTTATTACAATTATCACTAAAAACTGGTTTGCACTGTGATATTCTTCTGGTTATTTACCTATATCTATAGTACTTAAAAGGAATCGGAGCTCCTCATGCAAGAAAATAGCTTACTTCTGCATTGCAAATAAAGTGGCTAGGACATTAGTGGCCAGTTCTGCCACCTTCATGAAGTTCAGATCCAATCTGCTTCAATGCAGCCGCCCAAAGACTTTGGTTAGATAGTTCAGGTGTGGGTAAAGGTCTAACCCAAGGGTGTCCAAACTCGGTCCTGGGGGGCCAGTGTCCTGAAGAGTTTAGCTCCAACTCCAGTTAAACACACCTGAACCGACTAATCAAGCTTTTACTAGGCATACTAGAAACCTAAAGGCAGGTGTGTTAAGGCAAGTTGGAACTAAACTGTGCAGGACACCAGCCCTACAGGACCAAGTTTGGGCACCCCTGGTCTAACCAAACCTGTGCTGTCCAATCCTGCTCCCAGATGTCAAATTTAGCTTCAACACACCTGTCTGAAAGTTTCCTGAAGACTTTGATTAGCTGGTTCAGGTGTGTTTAATTGGGGCTGAAGCTAAACACATCTCAAAGGTGGCTCCCCAAGAGCAAGATTGGCCACCCCTGAGCTGAACTCTGCAGGAATGGTGTTCCCAGAAAAGAATGGGACATCTCTCTTGCTTAGGTGTAACAATCATGCTTCGGATGTTTGTAGAAAGTGCTGCTTGAAGCTCTGACCTTGTTTCGCTTGCAGTCTGCACAGCTTCAGACTCCCAGGTGGCTGCGAGATACTGCATGCAAGCTGAGAGTGGGCGTAGAGGCCTGACACTCCCGCCTACACAGGCATACGGTCCAGCGCAGATCCGCGACCAGTTCTGCAGTTACTGGAACTGACTAAGGCAGCAGTTCCGAGAAAAGCAGCTGGTCTTAGGTCAGCCATTTAGGACTGTTTCTCAATGTAGACCCTACACCACATCCTTTTTTATCGCTCTCACCCACACATGCATAGGTGTCTACAAATAGAATATAGAGCAAGCATTCTAGAGAAACCTGCAAATCCACAGCACACCTCAAAACCTTTTGGTTGAACTTTGTCAGCTTTGCTCTAGTGATAAACATCTCAAGTAATCAATTGTACATGTAGGCATTTAGGATGGCATCTCCTCATAACTCTTTCATAACAGTCATATTGAATATACTTCTTGTTAGGCATCTTGCTTGAGGTGCCGAGCCGGATAGCAAAAATAATGACTCCACTGGTCTTTTTTGGCTGGCTATCGTTGATCAGTTAGTACCTGCTAGTCAATGTCGTAAGTAGACCATCTGGCTGCAAATATCTTTCCAGAGAGATTAGTTACTTGGCATTTACTTCCGTAAGTCCAAGCTTAGCAATGGAGATGAATGGGAAGGTTGATGGCTAACTTTCTGTATTATTATAGACCCATTTGGTCCGGAACGCAAACACACATAATTCTTCACAAACCACTACAGAAGGGTAGGACACACTTTTTAATTATTGCTTGCAAATAAACCATGTTACAGCTGCAGTAAAGCAAAGGTTGTGCTAACTCGTATCTCCCTCAGGCTAACAGTGATGTTTGTGGCAGTCCTGCGTTCCACTGGGCAAAGTGTCACATTCCAGAAGGGTGAGGTTGTTAAATCGGTTGCCTGGAAAAGCGAGGGTGAGGTGTGGGCACAGGGGTCTCTCACAGAGTGAAACCCTGTACACAAACTCTACAGTATGGTTTTAGTAAAACCAAGTTTGATTGCTCATAACTCTCTATTCATATTGTGTACTGTAAAGGTTTAAACAATGTCTGTGGCCAAAGAAGCTAAGGTGCATTCATTTTGAGGAGACGGTGAAACGGGTAAGACGCATCAAGAAATGACTGACAGTTCACAAAACCTTCCTCTTAAACTTGTCAGAATACAAAGACCTTTTGTACAGACTCTGCCCCGCCCCCTAAAATGGCTCATTTTAACACATTCCCACATGTCTACGTCGCAAAAGCACTTTATTTGGCCTTCTGAAAGTATATGCATTTATATACAGAACTGCATTGCATTTTATGGATGACCTTTTCGTGAACCTAGGATTGGAGGTAATTCAGACTTTGCTTGTCAACATATTCTGTTACACCAAATACACAAAATAATGATCTTTAAAAAACTATCATATGACCCCTTTAAACTTAGTCAAGAAACACTTTCCTTCACCGCCCCCATCACTTTTTCCCACGCAAGGTATCCAGCTGGAAAACAGCTCTGATTGATGAAGTGCAAAACATTGCCCCTTAGAATGCATTACATTAGTGCAATATATCCTGCAGCACTGCATGGAAAACCAATTGGGGGAAACTCAGTTGTCGCACAGAAATAGCATTTCCCTAAAAAAAGTAAACTCGCACGTCTATGCATGAATCTGTAGTCTCAAAGTAGCACCTCTTGATTGATAAAAACATTGAGTGAGTTGAGTGCACACAAAATCAGAAGACTGCAGGGCCAACATGAACACCATATAATCAATTGACAATATAAGAAAGTTTTTTTTACACTTAAATGTAAATACTTCATGCTTCAGAGGTGAAGTATTAGCAAACCCAGGTTCTTAAGTTTGATTCCCACGGGACAGCCAAGCTGATAAAATGTAGCCTTTAATGCAATGTAAAGGGCCGTTCACATTGAATCTGTTTTGCATTCCACTGTGCTGCTTTCAAATTGCTTTTCCTATGTAAACTTGAATTAGATGAATGTGTCTGACCATTGCACCTGCATCTTTTGTAGCATCTCGTACATGACACAGCATTCTAAAAATGCAGTTCTCAGGTTAAAATCAACTTTTCAAAATGCACTGCCCTGCACCTGTGTCATGCAAAAACGCATTCTGTGCAAATGGCCCCGCAGGCCACTAAGTCAGTTTCTATCAATAGCTTTGCAAATCCCCCCGTTGGTGTTCGTACACATGCATTAGATGCTATTGGTCATCACATGATGTCTCTGCTACACTTTTAATTCAACTTTAAAAGTTAAAAGTAGTTCAACTTTTGATACCCTTCATTCGTATCAGTGTCTTTGCTTACAAGATTGCGTTTTGTAGGAATGTGCCCTTTTTTTTGTGTTACCAGCTTTATGTAATTGTGGTTTAGCAAAGTGCATTGCCTGTAGTAGGCTATGCGTTGACTAAAATTTGTAAAAATATGCTTTGCATTTTTGCATTTGGGGTTTTCAAGATGAAATTGTTTCCATGCTAAAAGAACATTCCTTTTGAATTTATGTACAGGTCATGTGGCATTAATTGTTTGGGTTTTATGAGTTCATTTTATCTCTTTTTATTATTATTATTATTATTAATTGCCGCACATTAGCACATTCAATTAAAAGTCATAATACATTCATAGTTCTAGTAGATTCAGGTTTGTGCTTGAGCCCTAACCCAATATAGTGACCTGTGCTGGTTTCCTAATCACAAGTCCTTGTGCTGAAGCACTAGGAAAATATGCCATCAAGCTAGTTTCCATCCAGCTCTACCCAAGTAGACTTGGCTCCATTTACATGCTAATGCTGTTTCAGACAAGTCCCGGGCTCTGGCGCAAGGCCCCACACCCGCATGCAAATGTGTGACGCCTTGCATTGCTGGCAGACAGCAGATCAAACATAACCATGAGCCCAGCCATTGATCCTATTCTGTCAGCTGGCCCGATATTAGCAGCTGGTGGTGGGGCGGGGAAGGTTGTGTGGTAAGGCGAGGTCAGGAATGCACTGACTGTACTCACTCAATGGAAAACAATGATACCCACTGGTCACTTACGTTTATGGTGGACACTGTGACGACAAGTAATGACAGCAGTTTTGCACTATCCAAACGAATAGCCTAGCCTTATAAGCTGAAACGAATGCTTGACGGTGACCTTTTTTATGTTTACCACCTTGTTGCCCTTCCACCAAGTTATGCTATGACAATCTCTCTGAAGCAATACTCCCTGGAACTCCCAGCTCGTCATCATTCCAGAAAGTCAACATGCATGCTAAAGCAAGCTTTTATCGACTCGAGCTAGTAAAAGCTTTCAAATGCTTCAGCTTTAGGGTAACTTGAAGCAAAGTGGTCCCTTGTGCACTTATTACTTATTACTGACTGGTCAGTGCATCTTAGCTTTTTAGCCATGGTGTTATGTAGCCTGCATTTTATCACAGCAGTTACAGAATGTTGATAAGGTATTACACAGGCAGAAGGTACTGGGTTCAATCCGGGACAAGCCCCTAAATAGATCACCTCCTAGAATTCACAAGGCCTCAGATTATGGGAAACCTTTACATGTAATAAGTAGAAGGTTGCTGGTGTGGTTATGCATTAAGATATTTAAGTAAGAACACCTCATGGACAGTGTGCAGTATCAGTGTACAAGACGTCTAATGTGCCTTCAGTGTGCTGACGCACTGCAAACATATCCCAACCAACAAGTGATGCACCTCAGAAAGTTTAATGTAAGTTCTCAGGAACCTTAGCATAGCATCAACATAGCATTGCATGTAAACACATTCTCAATCTTAGTGCCAGATTAACAGGTTAACAAGAGTACAAAAATAGACCTCTTCAACTAATTAATTAGAATGACTGCACATATCAAATAACCTGAACTGCTAAATGCCGACATGACTAAACATGGACAGAATCAGTCTCTGTTCGCCTCTTAGATTATGAGTTGTTAAATTAATACTATATAGAGGTTGAGAGATTGTTCCGTGATTCAGTGGAAAGTGCTGTTCCTCCCACTGGAGGAAACTCTGATGTGAGTTACTGTCGGGTCTCGGGGCTAATCACCTGTCTTTTTGGTGTGGGTGTGTGTGTGTTGGGATGGTTTGACAGCTCACCACGTCTGCCTGTTTGTTTTCCCCGCCTCCCTTGTTTCCCCGTTGTTAACCTTAATTGCTCGCCACCTGTTCTCTATGTCCTTCTAATTTTTTCCCCTTTATTATTCCCTGTGTTTCTCTGTCTATTGTCAGACTGTTGTTATTCATACCAATAGCTCCGATCATCTAGCAGCTCTTTGTACTCACCTTGTCGTGTCTTGTCCTCAGGCTCCAGTATGTTTAGTTGATTCCTCTGCCCTTGTTCTTACAAGCCTTGAGCTCCTAGTAGCTTCCAGCTGTTCATCCCTCCGGTCCGGCGGTTATACGTACTTCTGTGAAACGTGACTCATCTGCTACTCATCCTGTCACTGCGAGTGAAACGTGACTCATCTGCTACTTATCCTGTCACTGCGAGTGAAACCTGTGAAACGTGACTCATCTGCTACTCATCCTGTCACTGCGAGTGTAACCTGTGAACCGTGACTCTTCTCCTGTTTCGAATAAAGCCTTGAGTTTACCCGCATCTGAATCCAGCCTGCTTTCTCCTGACAGAACAGTCTGACCAGATTATGGATTCAGCGGGATCTGATCCGCTTCGCTCGGCTCTCGTTCAACAGGGAGTGTTGTTAGGGCAGCATGCCACCCAGCTCAACACCACCGTGCAGGATGTGGACGTTCTCAGTGCCCGAGTCTCCGAACTCCTCACACGGGTGGACGATCTTCAGCGAGAGGCAACGAGCCGGGGGCCCGTTCCTCACACCAGTATGTCACACGAGTCCGAACCCCATGCCAACAATCCGCCGGTCTACGATGGCGATCCTAACGCCTGTCAAGCGTTTCTCTCCCAATGCTCGCTGGTGTTTTCTCTGCAGCCCCGGCGTTACGCAAATGAAGAGACCAAGGTGGCTTATGTCCTTACACTCCTCTCGGGCCGTGCCCGCGAATGGGGAATCGCCGTATGGAGATCGCGGGCTCCCTGTTGTGCCACTTTCGCGGATTTCAGTCTAGAGATGGCCAAATTGTTTGATCGCTCTGCTCAGGGTGACGAGGCGGCGGCCCAGTTATCACGACTGTCTCAGGGGAGGAGCTCCGTCACTGACTATGCTATCCAGTTCCAGACTTTAGCTGCGGCATGCGGCTGGAATGAGAGCGCGCTGCGCGCTCGTTTTCTTGAGGGGTTGGATTTCGCCATTTCGGATGAACTCGCGGCCATAGAGCTCCCGCGGGAATTGGATAGGCTCATTAGTCTCGCGCTCCGCATTGAGGGTCGTCTTAGCCGGCGCCGCCAACGACGGCAAACACCCGCCCCGTGGCGCCACCTAGAGTCCTCCTCTGCCAGTTCAGCCGGCCGACAGCCCTCGGAGGAGGAGCCCATGCAGTTGGGTCGTCTACGGCTTACACCACGGCAGAAGCAGGAGCGTCTGTCGTCGGGGGCGTGTCTATACTGCGGCAAGGGAGGCCACTTCGCCCTTCAGTGTCCGTTAAAAGCCAGGGCCCACCAGTGAGGAGGAGAGTCCTGGTGGGCACGGTTCTCAGCTCAAGCTCTCCTGCAGCACGCACTCAGCTGCCGTTCCAACTCTCCTTCCAGAGTCGTTTACACACTGGTCTCGCCCTTGTGGACTCAGGGGCTGAGGGGAACTTCCTTGACGCTGCCTCTGCTCAACGTTGGAGAATCCCACTTGTTCCTTTAGTTAGTCCCGTTTCAGCATGGTCATTAGCTGGCCGTCCCCTTACCACCATCACCCACGTCACTCCTAAGATAGACCTCCATATTGCTGGCAGTCATCATGAGCGGATTGAACTGTTTATTATTGATTCCCCTAAGGCTCCTTTAATTCTGGGACACCCATGGTTGCACAAGCACAATCCCCACATTGATTGGGTTAGTAATTCTGTTTTAGCCTGGAGTCAGTCTTGTCACGTGTCATGTTTGGGTGCTGCTTTTTGTCCTGTCTCTGTGTCTTGTGTTCCTCAGGAGGATCCCTCTGACCTGACTGGTGTTCCGGCGGAGTACCATGATCTTCGGGCGGTCTTCAGTAGGGCCCGGGCCACCTCGCTACCTCCGCATCGCCCTTACGACTGTGCCATTGATCTCCTCCCGGGCTCTTCTCCGCCTAAGGGTCGTTTATATTCCCTTTCAGGTCCTGAGAGAGAGGCCATGGACAAGTACATACGTGAGTCACTTCAGGCTGGGCTCATCCGCCATTCCTCCTCTCCCGCTGGTGCAGGGTTTTTCTTTGTTCAGAAGAAGGACGGCTCCCTGCGGCCTTGTATTGATTACAGAGGTTTGAATGACATTACTATCAAGAACAGGTACCCCCTACCTTTAATGTCTTCTGCTTTTGAATTATTACAGGGAGCTCGGGTCTTCACCAAGTTAGACCTGCGCAACGCCTACCACTTGGTGCGCATTCGGGAGGGGGATGAGTGGAAGACGGCATTTAACACCCCTTCGGGACACTACGAGTACTTGGTTCTTCCGTTTGGTCTGACCAATGCTCCAGCCGTTTTCCAGGGACTCGTCAACAGCGTGTTGGGTGACATGATTAATCAATTTGTCTTTGTGTATTTGGATGATATTTTGATTTTTTCTTCTTCTCTCCAATTACACACCCAGCATGTCAGACGGGTTCTCCAGCGGTTACTAGAGAACCAGTTGTTTGTCAAGGCGGAGAAGTGCGAATTCCACGCTGAGTCTGTTACGTTCCTTGGCCATATTATTTCTACGGAGGGGATCAAGCCTGATCCCGCTAAGATTGAAGCTGTTGCCCAGTGGCCGGTCCCTGACTCCCGGAAGGCTCTGCAGCGTTTCCTGGGTTTTGCCAACTTCTACCGGCGTTACATCCGGAATTTTGGTCAGATCGCTGCACCGCTGACAGCCTTAACCTCCACTAAGGTGTCCTTCAGGTGGAACCGGGAGGCGCAGGTAGCCTTTGACATTTTAAAGTCCCGTTTTGTCTCTGCACCTGTTCTGATGGTTCCAGATCCGGAGGCCCAGTTTATTGTCGAGGTTGATGCTTCGGACGTTGGGGTTGGCGCAGTTCTATCTCAGCGTTCCCTCCATGATGGGAAGGTTCATCCTTGTGCATTCTTCTCTCATCGTCTCAGCTCTGCAGAACGTAACTATGACATCGGCAACAGAGAGCTGCTGGCGGTACGATTGGCCTTGGGTGAGTGGCGTCATTGGTTGGAGGGGTCAGCGCAGCCCTTCTTGGTCTGGACGGATCACAAGAACCTTGAATACGTCCGTTCGGCCAAGAGGCTGAGCTCGCGTCAGGCCCGCTGGGCGCTCTTCTTTGCCAGATTCAACTTCACCCTCTCGTACCGGCCGGGATCAAAGAACACCAAGCCTGATGCCCTCTCTCGCCTGTTCGGTGCTCCGGGAGGGGAGTTTGCGGCCGATGCCATCCTTCCTGAGGGGGTGGTGGTCGGGGCCCTTTCGTGGGGTATCGAGCAGCGAGTTGAGGAGGCCGGTCGAGGGGTGCAGGTGCCGGGAGAGTGTCCGGCGGGCAGGTTGCCGGTGCCGGCTGCGCTGCGCTCTGAGGTCCTTGAGTGGGGTCACTCATCCAGGTTAGTCTGCCATCCAGGTATTCGGAGAACGTTGTCTGCCATCCGACAGCGTTTTTGGTGGCCTACTATGGCCGCGGATGTTAGACAGTTTGTGTTGGCCTGCCCCACATGTGCCCAAAGTAAGCCTGTCAATCGCCCTCCTGATGGTCTACTGCATCCTCTCCCTATCCCTTCCCGTCCTTGGTCACACATTGCCCTTGATTTCGTCTCTGGGCTTCCTCCTTCGAAGGGAAACACTGTAGTTCTCACGGTGGTGGATCGCTTTTCCAAAGCGGTTCATTTTATTCCCCTGCCCAAGTTACCCTCCGCCCGGGAGACCGCCCAACTGGTGGTGGATCACGTCTTCCGTCTCCACGGGTTACCAGTGGATGTTGTTTCGGATAGGGGTCCCCAGTTCGTCTCCCGGTTCTGGAGGGAATTTTGTACACAGATTGGGGCCTCTGCTAGTCTGTCATCTGGTTTTCATCCTCAGACCAATGGGCAGTGTGAGCGGGCCAACCAGGATCTAGGAAGAATGCTCCGCTGTCTAGCATCCAACAATCCGAGTTCCTGGTGTCAGCAGCTCTCCTGGGCAGAATACGCCCATAACACCCTTCCTGCGGCCGCGTCAGGTATGTCCCCTTTTGAGTGTGCTGTTGGTTATAATCCACCTCTGTTCCCATCACAGGAACCCGACGCAGCGGTTCCATCCGCCCTGGCTTTCGTCCAGCGCTGCCGTCGCACCTGGGATAGAGTCAGGAGGATTTTGGTCCAAACCTCTGACAGAACCAAGGCTGCAGCTGATCGTCGCCGGTCCTCTCCTCCTACCTATGTGTGTGGTCAACGGGTTTGGCTCTCTACCAAGGATCTGCCTCTCCGGGCGCCTTCTCGTAAGCTGGCACCCAGATTCATTGGGCCTTTCCGCATCACCAAGGTGGTTAGTCCGGTGGCGATCAGGCTCAAGCTCCCTCCTACTCTTGGTCGGGTTCACCCGGTGTTTCATGTTTCCAGGGTCAAGCCTGTGTTCTCTTCCCCCCTTAATCCTGCTTGCAGTCGCCCCACCCCCCCACCCCCTCGTCTTGTGGATGGATCTCCTACCTATACGGTTAAGAGATTACTCGATGAGTGGCGTCGCGGCAGGGGGTTTCAGTATCTTGTGGACTGGGAGGGGTATGGTCCAGAGGAGAGGTGTTGGGTGCCGTCCCGGGACATTCTGGACCGCTCGTTGATTGAGGACTTCCGGCGGCATCGAGGTAGGCCCCTTCCTAGAGCGCCAGGTGACGCTCCTGGGAGGGGGGGTACTGTCGGGTCTCGGGGCTAATCACCTGTCTTTTTGGTGTGGGTGTGTGTGTGTTGGGATGGTTTGACAGCTCACCACGTCTGCCTGTTTGTTTTCCCCGCCTCCCTTGTTTCCCCGTTGTTAACCTTAATTGCTCGCCACCTGTTCTCTATGTCCTTCTAATTTTTTCCCCTTTATTATTCCCTGTGTTTCTCTGTCTATTGTCAGACTGTTGTTATTCATACCAATAGCTCCGATCATCTAGCAGCTCTTTGTACTCACCTTGTCGTGTCTTGTCCTCAGGCTCCAGTGTGTTTAGTTGATTCCTCTGCCCTTGTTCTTACAAGCCTTGAGCTCCTAGTAGCTTCCAGCTGTTCATCCCTCCGGTCCGGCGGTTATACGTACTTCTGTGAAACGTGACTCATCTGCTACTCATCCTGTCACTGCGAGTGAAACGTGACTCATCTGCTACTTATCCTGTCACTGCGAGTGAAACCTGTGAAACGTGACTCATCTGCTACTCATCCTGTCACTGCGAGTGTAACCTGTGAACCGTGACTCTTCTCCTGTTTCGAATAAAGCCTTGAGTTTACCCGCATCTGAATCCAGCCTGCTTTCTCCTGACAAGTTACTATTAGGTTTTTCTCACTATGCTTAACGTTATTTCAACCCTGGGTTAAGCAACGTGACGTAAAGCATCTCAAAGTAATGCTTGATGCAATAAAGTGTTAAGGTTTTGCTGATTAGCATGGTCTGATTTAACACCTCTTTTTTGTTTCTCTGCTTTTGGCATCACAACTGGATAAATTCCAGTAAACCGGTTGGGATTTTACAGTGTGTACATCTGTCATCCAAACAGCACTGTGACTGCGTGATTTTGCTGTGGCTCTAGAGCAGTGATCCTCAAATTTGGCTCGCAAGATCAACTTTCCTGCAATGGTTTAGCTCTAATCAAGCACACCTGAGTTTGCTAATCAGTGTCTTCAGAATCATTAGAAAATCACAGGTAGGTTTGTTTGATTCGGGTTGAGGCCAGGGGCGCCGCCAGGAATTTTGGGCCCCATGAAAAAAAAATCAAATTGGGCCCCCTCTGCGCAGCTGTTGTCACCACATCTCTAGGACCTAACTGTCCCATCAAAAGCTTTACATAACTCTAATCAAAGGCTTGCAACTGTCTTGCTTCTTGTATTTCAATACTAGTACTTGCACAATATTTACTGCTGGTGATTTGTAAATGCAAGTCTGCATACAGTATGCAGTTCACTATTTGATGCAAGATTAAAATGATATTTATATTTTTTTGATTGATATTTAACTTTTATTGCCAAAATAAGTAAAATCAAAGACATCATTCATTTTATTATTATTTGAAATATATTCAATGATGATGGTTTATAGTGTATAATAAAATAAACATTTTTAAATTAGTTTTTACCTATTTGGGGCCCCTCCTTGGAATTGTGCTAAATTTTCCTTCCTATACGGCGCCCATGGTTGGAGTTAAACTCTGCAGGAAAGTGGATCTTGCGAGCCAGATATGAGGATCACTGATCTAGAGTGATTAGTCACATGGCTGGCTGCTAAAATAAGTACTCATGAGCAAAGACTGCGGATTTCACATGCATACTTCTATGGGGTTTCACACCAGCCGAGCAAGTGCCATTGAGATGACTGGGAATGCAGACGGATAGGTTTATCCAGGTATTTTATATATATATATATATATATATATATATATATATATATATATATATTTCCTCGGATGTTACTGATGAATATACTGTTTCTTGTGTTATATTTATTTCATGCTAAATATATTGTAATTCAATTCAGATTCTGTCAGTTTTGTGTTGTCAAATTCTTGCTTCATAATACCTTTGCAGCTGTTTGACTGTCAACTAATGAGGAACTGAAAGGCACAAAAAAGAATTCATTTGCATGAACAAATTACATTTCCTTTAAAATCAAGCAATTTAAGAATGTTGAAATTTAAACTCTTCCAGTAGGTAACACTATACAATTAATACACTTGTAAAAATAGGCTACATCTTGTTTTAATGCTAAACCTCACCAACTCTTGAGTCTCGAATCTAAATAATTATATTTTTAAAAATTACTTGACTTCTTAAGTCACTAATCAAGCAAGATAAGGACCATATTCAGAAGACAAGCTTAATTGAGCAATCTAGTACAGGATCACCTCGAGTCTAAGAAACAAGCAATGTTTTAGACTTGGATTAATCCAGCTTTTTCCAAGAACACTTCATAGAGGTCCTACGCTGATTCCTTCCGTCACTATGTGGGAAGTTGTAAAAGTAAATAAGCTCATTGGCCCACATGTAAATGCTTTACTGGACCGACACAATTGAACTCTCTGTGGTGAACTCAAACAGCATAGGGAAATAAGGAAGTGAGCCAAAAGGAACATTAGCATTAGCACAGATCGTGGGGATTGCAGCTCAAATACTGACAGGAAATAATAGCATCCTTCTGAAGTGTAGGCTTCTATTTTTAAAGTCTGACTGGATACAGGTTGACCGAGCTTCCTACGTCACAGATTGAATCAGAAGGCCAGAATAACCTTCCATATCAGTGATTAGATTACCACAACCAGTCAAACAGCGGATACAGGTGAAATGTCAGTGTGCCACACAGCCCCCATGCATTGCTTCTCTCTAGAAGCTGTGTTCTGATGAAATTAGCCTAACGTGGGAAGTTGCTCATCCGAGCCAACCCAGGATTATGACTGCAGGACATCAAGAGTACATGGGAGAATGTGTGTTTGAGTGTGGGCTGCTGAGTGGGTGGTGGATAACGAGGGTTTGCTGAGAACAAATAAACCTTGCAGAACATGAGGCTAACAAAGATACTCCTGTAATTCCATTCTGTCTTAATTCATCATGTGATGTCTTGTATAATATTAAATGAAATCTGTATTAATAACAAGCAATGCCCACTTAATTTGCTTTGGAATTTGGCAGATGTGTTGGGTGAATTCTGTTAGTGCTCGTGCTCGGTTTCCATAAAGAAGTGTTTATGTGAACTTTTTCATAATCTGGTCAAACACTGCAGGGGGCTACTTATGCAAGACTATACAAATGCGATATGCCTACAAAGCTACTAATGCCTGGAACAAAAGTTGCAATATTGTGATTATATATATATATATATAGAATACCTGCATCAGTGGGGTTGTGATTAGCAGAGGATTAAACATTTTCAATAATGAAAAAGCTGTTATTTGCATCACGTAGGTTATGTCATAATTACTACAAACTTTATTTTCCATCCTCAACTCTGATTGGCTGAGTGGCTGGGTATCTGGGTCGAATCGAATCTCATTGGTTAATCACAGATCACTGGTCAGATAATATTCGCTTCACTACTATATTTTTCTCTAGTATTGCACAATCACGTAGTTGTTGATGATTTTTCTTTCTTATGAATGCAAATGCCACAATCATGCATCTATCAATCGCGACAATAGTGGAAAAACGGAAGAAAGGTAATAATATTACTTTTATTATTGCATTGTTAGTCTTTTTGCTTGGTCAGTTGTTTAGTACATTATAATGGACTTTTTAGAGGAAGCATTAAGGTACAGGTATTTCGATATTTCATGTCAATCTATTTATTTATTTGGTTAAGTTAGCTTTATAGTGTACAGTTAAAAGTCAATGTCGCAAATACGAATGACCAAATCAGCATATTACAATGATTTCTGAAGGATCATGTGACTCTCAAGACCGGAGTGTGGTTGCTGAAAATTCAGCTTTTTTTAAATCACAGGAATACATTTTACTGTAAGATACATTGAAGTAGGAAACATTCATTTTAAAAGACAAATAATATTTCACATGACCACTATTTTATTGTATTTTTGATCAAATAAATTAACTGCAGCCTTGGGAAGCAGAAGAGACCAAAAACATAAAAAAAATCTTACGAACCCCAAACTTCTGAATGGTAGTCAAAAATCTTCCACACACTGTAAAAGCAAACACACTTACAAAGTTTGTTGTCTCCTTACTTCGTAACCTTTTCACGTGAATTAGGTGGAGGTGTAAATGATTTCTGTGTAATTTTTGCATTCCCACAGTACTCATTTATTCCCACTTCCTGTTGACAGACCTATGAACCATGGCCCTACACATCGGCAGGCGTGTCCTAATGCTTCCCTCTATCTTTCAACAAAAGAATCAGGGTAAACAACAATCAGGGAAGGGGCTGACAGATACAGACTGTTGAAAATTTCTCAAACATGAAAATGGGAACGGGAATGACTTTGATGGTTTGGAATGCTGCTCACCCACACATGCACAGACGCCCACAAATATCCCACACATGTCTCATACATTTGAATGCGCATAAAGATACCAATTCTATGCAACACTTCAAATCCTTCACATCCACCCTTTCCATTTAAAGATGTTCTTGCATGAATAGGGCTAATTGGTTCACTGAAGGCTGTTTAATTGGCAAGAGCAAAAAACCTCTTCAACCTAATTCCCTTTAGGGTGGGAAAGCTGCTAAACCGTCTTACAACACATTGTGTCAGCTTATTAGAAGCAATATACAAAGACTTTATTATTCATCTACAATTTGTAAATCAGTTTCAGGTTTACGGCCTCCACCTTGCTGCATCACTGTGTTTATGGGAGTATACGGGACATATTTCAGTCTTGTAGTATACCAGTTTGGTATAAAGTTATAACTGCATCATTATTATGTTATGACTGATAATAACAATATAAGCAAAAAATAAATAAAAATACAGTTGGCTATATAAAATTACGCTAGGTCATGTAAACGCCTCCTTAATTTACTTAAAGTGAAATATAGTTGTCCTATATTTGTTTCGTTTTGCTCTAGGGTGGAGTTTACCGGTTTAAACTGGTATTTTTTTTAAATTGTCAAATTATTTGCTTATATAACAAGCAAACGTTTGTATCTTAAAATATTGCAGCATTTCATCAATATTCTTTAACATTTCTGCTGCTATATTGAAGTGGCGTCACAAACTTCCTGCGATTAGAATTCCACGTAAGTTTGTTGTTTACCGTAGACTTCTCTTGTATCCAAGCAATGTGTTTTCCTTGACTGGTTGCCCAGTAACATCTTTATGACGTCAGGACATAGTTACGCCCCTCCTAAATCAAAGGCAACTCCACGTTAACATCTTTTAAGGTAGCTCAGATCTTATATTTTGACTATACGTGTGTTTTTTTGACCGAATGAAGCTTGTTTGCACTCTTAGATGTCATCTGAGTGAAACTACTGTCAATGATTCATACAGTTTTCAGAAAACTCCATAAAGGATCAAATAAAGCATGTGATTTAAGGCCTCCACCTTAAATCACATGCTGACAGCGCAAGAAGCAAAGTCTCCACCCATTCAGTGAGCAGCTTTGTAAAGAGGTGTTATACTTCAACTCCGACGCTCGAATGCTGTCACACGGTGTAGTTTCAGATGGCAGGAGCACTGGAGTAGATTTGGGATTTAAACAGGCATCTGCACTGGGACGGCTGATTCATTTACCCAAGTGTACCGGCTGTTGTAGCCACATCTTAGTGGACATCTCTTGTGGACAATACTAAACTACATTACAATTTTCTCTATACATGCCAAAACTAGGCAATCTTGTGGAGGAATCTGAGACATTGTCGCGAAACTTTGAGGTTTTCGCCACAATAATTGGTGAGTGTCAAAATGATATTTTCTATTAAGGATGGTGATTTTTTTTTGAGCAGCTGCTGGGTTGCTGTCCATTCTGCTTGAATTTTGCACTAGTATGCGAGTTCTTTACTTTCTCACTTGATTTGTTTTTGAACTTTTGGGTAAAATCTATTTTTAAAACTAGTTTCTGACTTCTTAGAGGATTCGGGACTGATTGAACTTGAAAAGGGATTCACCTCCAAATTAAAATACTATCATTTTACTCTTCCTCTTGTTGTTTTGTCTCACTTTCTTTCTTCGGTGGAACACCAAAGGAAAATATTAGGAATTGAGAGCCACAGATTTCATGCAATTGCACGTTTTTTCCCACCTTAAAATAGTCACTAAGATTGTCATTCTACCTAAACGTCTCCTTTTGTTCTCTACGGAGGAACAAATCTAAGTCAAATGGATTTGGAACAGCGTAAGCATAGGTAAATGACAAAATATAAAAATTTCCCGTGAACTTTTCCTTTTAAGTAGCACAAAAATATTAACCTCATGAGCTTCCACTTGATGTGTATTTCTTGCTTATACAAAATTTAGATGTTATGGATCTGCATGTTTATGCTTCATACTTATTTAGAAATTGGTGTTGCCAATACCTTCTTTCACCACTTGTAGGCGCTCAAGTTTCACTACAAAGTAAATTGAACTTGATAGATTTTTTTTTCACATAGGTTAACGCAAGTAAATGAAGTCTATGCTCATGCACCACGTGAATGAGTTGTAAATTCAGGTGCAAGGCACAAACAGCGTTTTATCCGCACGAGGCATGCATTTCGTAAAAACGGATCTGCTATATAACCCAAAACAAGATATTTGAACAGTAATATAAGTTGTGTTGTACAGATAAGGTGCTGTATCATAACTGGCCTACCATCTGCAGACGTTTGCAGACTGTAGCTTACAGCACATTTGGCACGAAATCGTGATAGTGAGTGACGTAAGTGTCAATTTGTGTATCGCCCAAAGCGAAGCTTATTATACAAGACTGGGACACAGCGTTTCCTTAAGAGCATACTGTCTTTTATGGGGGACTATTTGAATAGAGATAATGATAACCGTAATACATGCTCTTAAACGTAAGCTGCACACGTAGAAAGAGTACAGGCTCTTAGAACATGCGTGGATGATGATATATTTGCATATGGAGTATTCTTCAATAAGGGGAAGTGTTCTGTCCTCTAGCAATGATATAAAATGCATTTTAGCTTTGAAAGATAGATTATTATAGCTTTAAACGTTTAGCTGTGACTCTTACCCATTCTACAGAATATCTAAAGACGTCATGAATGTTACATTTCTCGGAACTGAACCTGTCCCACCCCAAGGAATTTAAACTTTTATACTGAATACAATTTCAATTTATAATACTAACGAACACAATGGAAATATATTTATTACAAGTAGCCTAATCACTGTTTTCGGAGACATTATTATTATTATTAACACATTGTCTACTATATGCATAGCCTATTTACATTCAGAAGTTAATTGCTACCTAACTTGTTAGCAAATTTTGTTACAGAAACAAACAAAAAAATAATAAATGAAAAAATAAGAATAATCCATATATCAGTGTGTAAAATAGGACTATCACAGAAATGCTAAAACAAATTGTTCAATGGAAGAAAACGTTAAAAACACAATGGGCTACAAATGTGCACGTCTTGGTTATTATTCTTGGCTATATGTAAAAGACAATTCGTTGTATTTTGTAAACGGCGTTCAGTGTTGCTATTTAAACATTCTAGGTTATATTGGGTGACTTGTTACTTTTGACAGTTTGCCTCATGAATGGTGTGGAAATGGTACGAGTGGGCTGGAACTCCAGGACTGGAGCTCCTCGCCCACTCAGATTGGATTTGTCCTCAATGAGGAACGCGCTGTGGCGGAGAAAAAACAGGCGGGGTTTGCGCTCCACGTGGGTGAGCAGCACACCCCTCCATTGGCTACACATATGACGTCATTGCTTGCGCCTTATGTGATTGGGCAGAGCCTTTGTGGGTGTGACCAAAGCAGCACAGTGGAATCGAGATACGGTGAAACAACGGGCATTATTATGCGTGTTTCACTGGAGCTTCTCTTCGCGATGAGGGTTGCGCTTTAAAAAAAAAAAAGTGGAGAATTAAAGGTCGCGCTGGTTTTGCAGTACACTGTCAACGATAAAGGACTACAATTACAGAATATGCATTTTAATACACTATCGAAAAGATAGAATTAAATACTGCTGTAAAAAGAAGCTATTAGGATCACCGCGGGATCGATCCACAAACGGGAATAATCATTGGGAATATTTTCCAAGAGCTTTTACAGATAGTGAAATCCAGCCCTATCCCTCCGCTTCCATCGACCCTGTCTCCTCTATCGTAGGCTATCGAATGGACCAGCATCCGAGCGCCCGGAGCTGCAGCAGTCGCGGAGCTGCGCCGTCCTGCGAGAGCGTCTCCGGCGAGCCCCCCATGAATTTGTACATCCACTCCACCACCGGCACACGCTTTGAGCTCTCCCTGCCCGCAGAAGAGACCGTGGAAGGGCTAAAGCGAAGACTCTCTCAAAGACTAAAAGTACCCAAAGAAAGACTCGCTCTGCTACACAAAGAAACGTGAGTAGTAGTCTGATGTGTTACTGTTAGACTGCACGGTTAGTTATTTTTAACAGTGGTTAAGAGCAGGTCAGAAGGTGGGTTTTGGCTGGGCTTCCGAATGGAGATTTTAAGCCGACTCTGATGGCAAGCCGTTTTAACATTTAGTCATTTAAACTAACTAGCTGGCTTATATGTTTTATTTTATGAGTCCTTGTTTTTATTACTAGTACTTAATCCAGTAATGACTGTATCTTTAATTTCACGAAAAATATAAATGAGAAAACATTATATACGATTAGTATCTATTCAATGAATCTCTTGTAAAAATTCAATAAATGTTACAAACATATTCCTTAAATTATATATATATATATATATATATATATATATATATATATATATATATATATATATATATATATATATAAACTATTCAGTTCTGACTAGTTTTTACTAGTAGCTATTCCAGATTAATTCTTTATTAGGTTTAGTAGTTTTGAACCAATCAGATTGATCACTATTATCTGTTCTGGTTACCAGTATTGGGATACTAGCAAAACAGTAAGCACTAGTATGCTAGGAATTAGCAGTTGTTGACTTAACGGAATAGATAGTAGTCACTACCGAAGTATTCAAGTTGTAGTATTTATGACAAAGAAAGGAAGTCAGTAACTAGTACAAAATATACATATGAATGAATACATATTTTAATGGCTTGCCATGTACACCTGCATCATGGAGCCCTGGGTCATGTTTTTAATACATAACAACATTGCAGTCCATGTTACAATGTCTACCATGATATTTTTGCTGTGGCAGTCCACAGCCTCTTCAACAGAGAAGTGAAACTGAGCTATGCTGTTGACAGTGTGCTGTGGAAGTCAGTTTAATATAGGCCATGTGCAAGGTGCAGAAACCGGCATCACACCTGAAACTGAACTACTAGCTCAAAACAATATGCAAGCAATGTCAGTTTAGTGGCTTTATAATGGACCCATAGGTGTGCGCAACTGACAGCAGTGCATGCATATAAATAGAATTTCCTAATCTCTTGATTAAACTGGTTGCTTTGCTTGATTAGAATATGCATGGCGTTAGTAATTGTCATTTTAAACTGGATGCCGGGGAATAAAGAATTCCTATTTGCACTCGCACTGCAGTGTTAGAATATTCTGAGCGAACGTTAAGAGAAAAAGGGGCAATGTTAGTTTCAGTGCAGTTTGGACATTGCCTAACAATTGCACTTGGGTGGTGGGAGCTTGGTGGTGAGAGAGAAGCTCTTTTGTCACTTGCAAATGACCCTAACAGTTGCATTGTTTGTGCTTTGTGCTTTGAATTGGTCCGATTGAAAAGCCCTCACAAGTAATCACCTCCAAATTACTTCATCCTTTTAAAATGAAGAGAGTCGCTTGATCTCTTCTGTTTGGCTTAGCTGCCTCCAGGCCAAGTGCTCAGTCCCTTTGTTCAGCAGGAGGTGGTGACATTTAGCCTGAGCACATGTGTACACATTTATGCCACTAGGACAGATATTTTAAGAGATTTGTGGGTTAAAAATACATTTGGACTGTGTTTGAAACATTTTGATTCATGCGGGGGTGTTTTTGGAATAAACATGCTGATTTACATATGCTTTGGTTTTTGGTCTGCTGGTATAGGCTACAAATGTAGTAGCCTAGAATTGTTTTTCTTTGTTTCATATACTTGTCTAAATATGTATTTTCAAATATGTAATATTTATGTAAAAAAAATCATAACTGGGCCAAAATATTATTTCCATAGTGGTTTTGTGTATAATTAAAGAGAGAGTTCACTCAAAAATGAAGATTCTCGCCCTTGTGTTGTTCCAAACATTTAAGACCTCTTTCTGTGGAACAAAAAAAAGATATTTTGGAACGTGTCTCAAATATATTTTGTATTTTTGGCAGTAAGTCATAAACAGATCTGTTTTGGAAATTTTTGCATCTTGAGATTTGAAGTCTAACATCATTATCTTGTTTTTTTCTAGACGCCTGAGTTCAGGAAAACTTCAAGATTTGGGAATAACGGATGGGAGCAAGTTAACGCTAGTTCCAACAGTTGAAGCAGGCCTAATGGTAAAAATAGCATGACCTTCATTACATGTGCTGTACTTGGCCAACTCTTTTTGTCACACATATTTACCCTGTCGTTTCTCTCTTCTTAAAGTCTCAAGCATCAAGACCTGAGCAGTCAGTAATGCAGGCGCTGGAGAGTTTGACAGAAACACAGGTAAGGTTTCACTCTAATAAGGTCATCCCAGTAGAGTGAATTACACAGTGGCCCATTACATTGGACAGTTGCGCGTACACTTAACCTAATTGCCAGGGCAAGAGTGGGCACCCGAAGTTGGCTTTTTTTTAAGGACCATTTGTAGGTTTTTGAACTCTCTACTTGGCAAGAGGTTGCACTGACACATAAGGTAATGGGATACAGATGATGCCCCCCTAAGCTTTTAACTTGAGGACCTCCACACACTTACTACGCATTTTAAGAAGCACCTTCCAGTTTCTAGGCAACATCTGTGAGCCAAGGCAATCCCCACCTTGAAGCCACTTCATTGAGATGCCACCTTTCATGTGCAAGAAACTCTGCAACTACTATTTTATATCCAACTATGATTATGCCGCATTCGTGTAGGAGAGGAAAGGGCCTATCTGTAATGACGACAGAGGAGTGTGGTTGTGTGCGTAAGAGGGGGAAGGGTAGACAGGGGAGTGCACCGCTCTTATCGTTCAATACGCTTTCTGCAGTGCCAACCTTTGAAGAGTGACTGCGTTTGGATTTTCTCATCAAAAAACCTTTTGCAGTACCATGCAAACGTTACTTGTGCTATTTCTCTGTTCTAATGTACAATTTGTAGGCATCTAACTGTGTGTCATCTGGCTGCTTACGAAACGGCCCCTTTTTAGAAATCATAATTTTTAGTCATCATTCGTGTCCTTTTTGTAGCTTGATGGTTACAGGCATGAACTGAGTCAGTAACATTGTCAAATGTGAGACATATCATTCTCTCAGAATTGAAATTAGTCAACACAATTGTGCCACCAGAACGAATGTAAAAAGTGATCTGCGCTCAACAATACCTACTCGTCTTGCTAGATAAGGTTGGGATTGTAGTTACAGGGGACAACCACATTAACACAGCAGAATTCCAAGAGCTACGGCGCTTGCTTCCAGGGAAAGATCTATCTCATACTCCTCGTAACCAGACTGTTTTATGGAAAGGGAAGGCTTGCAATTATTGGAATGACATTTTTCCCCTTGTTACTCTGGCCTAACAGCTTTTTCTGGCCTATAATTTAAAGCTGCTGTGGTTTCGCGTGTCTTTCCATAGTCTCCAGTTTTACCCTCTCGACCATTAAAGAGGAAGAATGAAATGGCATCAAGCAGTTTCTTAGTTCCAAGGGAAAATATAGCCCAGTTTCTGCACTCCACTTGATAGATCAGCTGTCCTCTTGAACATTAAAATGCCAGTTTTGCATTCAAACAGCACTTTGTTGCTGGTAACTCTGCCCATCAAGTAGAAATAATGACTGGTGTCTGATTCTTCAGGCGGCAGAGTTTGTTAATTAGCGGTTTCTGTTCTAACCCGCCTCTAAAGGCAGGTAGATTGCTCGCTTTGTCCTTGGTGGATAGATAACATAGCGGTTTGTTTCCACAAGCAAGCGCCTTTTCCCTAGTCTCAGTGCTACACACTAGAGATGTTTTTCTGCCATAACTCTCCACCCTCCAGACACCCACCTACCCACTTTAAATGGGACCAGGGCACCTGTCATTGTGTCTTCAAATGGACAGATGCAAATAATGGGATCCAACAATATAGAGCGAGTCATCTCTCAGTCACCCCTTGTCATTTCCACCCACCCGACCCCCTTCCCAGAGGGAGCAAGGGAAGGAGAGTAACTAAGTTTGAGAGATGGCCATAGTGACGTCACCCTTGACGAGGGTCTGTGATTACCGGGAAGGACAGTGATGAGTCAGAATCCCAGGTATAGACTGAGGACGAAAATAGAAGCGGTGGGATCACACGTCATGCTGAGTGGCAAGGCTGCAGGATGCTGATGGCTTTTGTGCCATATCTACAATTCATTTTTGTATTTTACAGATATTTCAAATAGAAGACGCGGGTGTTAATGTGTTATGGGAACAGCTGTTAGTTTGCGTTTCTCTGATCAGCGAACAGGCCCATGCCTATGCGTGTTTGCATTGAGAGTACTCCCAATACAAGAGGGACTATGTTGACATGGGCAATCACTCAGATTTGTGACTGTTCCTGTTTCCCATCCGCCTTTGTGATTCAAGTGCTTCGTTTCGTGACTGAACTGAAAAGGAGGGAGGGAGGGGGGTTGTGGAGAACTTCTCATTAGCCGATAACCAAGCCACCAGCTTTTTTAATTAGGGTTAAACCCATTTTTTTTAGCACTATTCCTTATATTTGTCCTTCTTAGTATTTCTTTATTCTGTGACATTTCCCTACATATTAAACTCATTAAAGTCATTAATTAGTGCTGAATCCCATGATTGGAGATATTTTGAATCCTGTTGCAAGTGCGACATGTCCGTTTTGACTCAGTCTCTTATTTAAAAAATTTTTTTTTTTAAGTCTAATCTTTTGTTCTCCACAGAAGAAGAAAGAAGCCATATAGGTTTGGATTGACATTAATGATGACAACATTTTAAGTTTTGGATGAATTGTCCCATTAATTATTCGGTTTTGGTCAACAGAGATGATGGAAAGAGGCTACTTGCAAGTTCTGACTGGTCTTTACCCACTGAATCCTCACCATTCAATCTCTGTAGACCTTGAGTAGGTCAAACCCCTCGAGTGAGATCTTTAAAGGTAGTCTTTTCTTCAGGGTTTGAAGAAAGATGCAAGTAATTGATCATTGTAAAGGAGCTTGTTATTGCATCCACACCCTTCATGCCCCTTTGCGAGGACCTTATTGATGGCCCCCTAAGTGCGATCAAAACCCACCAGTCGATGTTGATGGTTAATAAGCTTGTTTTGAACTTTCCGTGTTTGCTGGGGCCTTTGATAGGTGACCAGTAGTCTTTTAGTCATGCTTGGTATCAAACGAACCTGTTTTCTTACTTGACCCCTCAAAGATGTGTGTCTTCAGGCTGTGGATGAACGTCAGTCTGGTGCTGTTCCGATCTCCTGCCCCGCATCTCCTGTGTTACAGAAGAAACCGCCTGCAAATGAGTTCCTTGAACCGCAGGGACCCCAATAAATAAAACTGTCAGCTATAGAGTTGGAAGGGAGGGGGAAAAAAATGGAAGGAGCTAGAGGCATACTCTCACTGAATATTTCATCAGCATCTACTGGCATCCTCACACCCCTCCACCCTCTTGCACTCGCTACAAGGTTTCTCCCCCAGCCCTCCTCCCCTGTCTCCCCTTATCATGTTTTCTTTCTCTCTCCTTCACTCGCTCTTCACTGCATAGCAACTGCAGCCCACTGCAGAGCAAAATGCCTCCCCAACAAATCAAAATGGATGAAGTGTAAAGAATAAAGGAAGAGTAGCACTAGTCTGTTGCAGGTGAATCAATGTTGGCTTAGCCAAGAATATAGTTCTTCAACATGATAACTTTATTCCCATAGATGTACATATCTGCCTTTGTTGACTTTTAATCAGCCTAAACAAAACTGGCAGATTCCCCGCATTTTCTGCACTGATTTTAGGGTGAAATTTGCAGTCTGACTAGACAGAATGGACACTTTACATTTGCAAAATACTTTATCTGTAATGAATTTGCATTGTACTTCATTGTTCTTGTTAGCATATTATCCTAAATGTTGAAAATGAAAAAGGCTGCAAAAAATGTAATTATTGCCATTCTAGTTCTGCTGAAAACTTTTTGTGCCTCCACATTTCATGTAGTGACTGAAGAAAGGGTGGATCCAGGTAGGCTTCTGGCTTCAAAAGAATTTCCAAGCAAGTGTCAAGTGTGCTCTGTTATAGAACTTGATCTGTGTGCCTTGAAGAGAAAGTGAGTCAGTGACCTTAAGAACAAAGAGACCTGTGCAGACGTACACTTGCGGTCTCTTTTGAGTACCTTATCCATTTTAGGTGATATAGGCTACATGTTGACACTTCAGGCTCCATACACCTGACAGATTCTATATAGCTGTGCTAGGTAAAGTGTGGAATTTCTGGCCATAAGTCTTCTGAAACTCTTTATTATAGGCAGATTTCTGAGGATAACTAAATATGGGCTTTCTTCCACAAGCACCAAGACTTTCAAAAATGGTCTGTTAATATATCTTTGTTGCTTCAGCCAAGTCAAGAACCCTTAAACAACACCGAAACATTGTACAATGTATACTTGTACACACATTCCTTAGATGCTGTGTAAGTGAAGACTGCAGATCTGTAAACTCACTGTGTCTTTGTCTTTGTGGTCATTCGGTTATTGCACTAGCAGAGTGTAGGCTGGCTGATGTATTGACAAAGGTCTGTGTGACTCAAACTGACGGCTGCTGTGGGGAATGTCTCTGCAGACCACGTCCTCGCCTTTCAGAGGCACTTTTACTGGTTGTGGGGGTTCACAGACTCTCTCATTATGTGGGACGAGTCTTTATGACATTATGAGGGCTTTGAGTGAGTCAGTGAGATGCTTGGTCTTGATGATGACTGATCTGCAAGGCTAATGTGGGGTCTGGCATGCTTTACTTGACTATTTGCAGGCCCAAAAACGTTTAATTAATAATTAATGTTTATCCTAGTTGCTCCGCTATAAGATAATGGCCGCCGAGTAATTACTGGGACCTTTTGTTGGAATCTGAATTGAGCATTAGATGCAAATCAACTTGCAAGACAGCTGTCATTCAGGGGTGGGATCCACCCTCACTCTGGGGTAAGCCACCAATTTCAAAATTGACCTTTAAACAGGGTTTACCAACAATGTAGAGTATTCAATGTATTTTTATTAGTTCTTAGTCATGCTGAGCATTTTTTTTTAACTTCAACTCTACTAAAGATGGAAAAAGAGTCTCTATAACTGGCTCTTCTGGTCAGTTAAATGCACAGAACAGTAAAGGTCACTCGACTACAAGAGTGGCTGCTTGATGGAAAAATAGATCTGCAAGAGATCTAGAAAAAAAAAGGTTGGAGGATAGGCCCCAGTGATTCAAAATGTTAACAACAGGTCAGCCAATACAAGCTGGGACATTTGGTTCTTCTATGCTTGTGTATTATAGTCATACTGCATCATTAAACATTTATTGTTTTTATGGTACAGTTAAAACATCCTCAGAATGTGGCAGATGCAACAAAGAAAGTCTCAGGGTTTAAATCGAACAAGGCAGAGGTTATTGTTAAATGTTTGGATAGCAAAGTCAAGACAAGCATTCTGTATTTCTCAGCTTGTTTTCCTGGGGTTGGAGAGCCCCTTGGCTTAACTTCCATTCTGGGCACTCCTAAAATGGGCAAGCCTTTCCGGTCCAGCCTTTCAAACAATTAGCTATTATGTGACTGTGTAGCGAGTGGGTCTGCATCCTGTTTCTATGGCTGATTTTTCAGGCCTAGGGCCAGACAGAAGTTAGCGTTTCGTGGGTGTGCTGAATGGTAGAGTGTCTTGTGTGTGTGATTTTTGTATACTTCTGCTTATTCATAAAAAGGCATTCAGTCATGTTGCCAAATTCTCTTCCAGTTTAGAGCAGTGCAAAGGGAATTACTAAAGCCATTCCCTCTTCATTTCCTGTTCACAGGTCAGTGACTTCCTGTCTGGCCGGTCTCCTTTGACCCTGGCTCTGCGAGTAGGCGATCATATGATGTTTGTCCAACTGCAGTTGGCAGCGCAGCACTCGGGCGGCCCACAGTTACAGCATCGGCATCTCATATCACGCGGGAGTTCAGAGGGCATGATAGGACAGTCTCATCCAGCTTCAGCCTCTGCTTCTGGGATGGCAAGGGTTTCACACAACCCTCTCCCACATCACCCACACCCACATCCTCATCATACAAACACAATGCTCCCATCTAACTCAGCGGCCTTTCCACCTCCCCCCTCTATCCCATCCGTTCCTCCCATGTACCCCACCTCAGCCTCAGGGCACTGTAGCCCTCCACTGCACCCCTCTCAACTCCCTGGAAGTTTTCTTCACTCCCAGCAGCCATCTTCAGCCTGTCCCACCTCTCCAAGCAGCCCTAGCCCTGCAGCTTCCTGTCCAGAGGTTAGTCACTGTTTGTCCTACCTTATCCAATTCAGTCATTTTGTATAATAATGATAATAAATTACATTAACCAATTAGACTAGTAAGATGTGCAAACTATACTTGCAGTTGACCACTGGCCCATATCTTGCACAGGCCAACTGCCCAGTAAAGACGCCTGGCAATTGTAACACTCCTTCGCGGTCTCGCAAGCCTGGGGCTATCATCGAAAGTTTTGTGAACCATGCTCCTGGAGTCTTTTCTGGGACATTTTCAGGTACAACTTCTCAATGAGTTTAATATTTGACAACTCTGTATACGACTATGATATGTTATATCTAAAATAGTAATATACCTGTAATTTATATCTAATTTCTATACTGGTTTTTTTTTCTTTTCCAAGGCACTTTGCATCCCAACTGTCAGGACAGCACTGGACGTCCCAGGCGAGACATTGGCACCATCCTTCAAATCTTGAATGACCTTTTAAGTGCCACCCGGCATTACCAGGGCATGCCACCGTCGCTCACGCAGCTCCGTTACCAGTCCCAGTGCAACAGCTCCAGCTCACCAACACCACCGCCTTCACCTCCCCACATCGCCGGACTAAGTGGCCTACCTACTACAGTGCCCTCTGAGACCCAGCCCACCCTCCACCCACTGGTGCAGTGCCAGAGCCAGATCCGCATGTGCAAGCCTCCTGGTAAGTTTTATTGCATTTGCCAGAAATTATGCAGAGATGCATTTCCTAGAGCATTTACTTTAGCCAGTAGTATTTAGGATCTTGCCCAGAGGTTCAAAATTCATATCCAAGGCGGGGGTTTGCGTATTTTCAGAAGGTTAAAGACAATGGTGCAAGGATAAGAAAAGTGAAGATGTTAGAGAGGGGGAGGAAGAACTAGGCTTGTTCTTTCAGGCCCTGGAAGTCATGCTCCACCAGCCACAGCATGCCTGGCTTTGTCTCTGTGCTGACGGTGTCCTCTTTCCTCTGAGAGGCAAAGAATGGGGGTGGACTACTCTGTTACCAAGAGGAAAGAGGCAGAGAGCCAGAGCGAGAGAGATAACGAAGCAAGATAGCACTCACAGACGTGTGGCAGGTACCCCGCTCTGTCTGGTAAAAACTGATTATCTGGGGCAGCTCGCTTCAGCGCTGAGGAGGAAATTGAACTGCTCTGTCATGAAACACCACTGTTGGAGAGTACAGAGATAATGAAGAAATATCATCCTAGTGCTGTTCAAAGCGCAGGCCTGTTATCAATCTAGACTAGATTAAAAGCGTACCAAGCTTTCGCCGTACAATATGAAAACATATCATCAACTACCGGGGTGGAATAACTTCGGTCACTCGATTTTCACAAAGGGTAGGAAATCCTACACGTTTTTTGAGGTGATACATACTTTTCCTGTGTGATAACCCCTCTTCCGCTTACATAATGCTCTGTCATTGGTCTTTATACTTCCCCCACATTGAAAGTAAATAGGCCATCTTATTGGTTCTCTTGCTTGAAAAAACCATCCCAGCAGTCAGGGCCAGGGCTAGTCAATGGACACTTGTTTTCCTAGCAGCCTTTAAATAGAGATTTACGCAAGAAATATGAGCTCCAAGAGAATGCTCATTGTGTTTGAAAGTCAGCAAGAGGAGGCGGAGGGAAAATACCAAGAGTCCATTCATAAAATTGTTGTTTATTTCCGGCCAGCGACTGCTACTGATTAATTGACACTTCCTCTTGGGCAAAATGGAAAGAAGGAAAGGGTGCTGTGGCTATTTTCTGGACAAAACCACCTTACTTGTCAACATGTTTGTGAACCAATAGTGTAGTGCAAGATTTAGTGTGAGATCGCAAGATAATACTCTTCAGTTCTTTAAGACCTTTATCCTTTGCCACCTGGTAACCAACTTGCTTACATGGGACAGACACCTCAGTGACTTTCATGATCCCTTTGAAATGTCACATACTTTTAGCAGCTGTTTACGTGACGTGATTGCAGACCAAATGAACCCGATATCCATGGCTGTGACGGACGCCGTGACAACCAGATCACTGCGTTAATCTATTGCCACCGGCAGTAGTGCACGTGACGTCACACAATCTATAACAAGCATAATAAAAAGCTTTGTATAGAAGTGTAATAACAGTAACAGTAAGTAACAGCAGTAACAGTTGTTGTTTTATTTAGACTATAAGTCTGTGTTAATTCACAAATTACCTCCATACAGCATTTCCTGTAGATCATGCTTTAGATTGGCAGGTTTGAGTGCAGGAATATACAGTTTATTCTGCATTCAGCAAATTAATTTCATGCTGAGCGATGGACCTTGTTGGGAAACCAAATAATATGTATATATAGTTTCATATATATATTTATAATTGATACAAATTATTTATATAACAACATAGGGATGGCCTTTAGATTCGGTGTTGCCTGGCCATTGCAATAATTGAAGCGGGGGGGGGGGGGGGCAGGTTTGAAACTGGGAGGGGGAGAATAGTGCAGGAATGCTTTCTCCTGTCAGCTCAGGTTAGTCTAGTTTGGGCTGTGCAAGAGCATCAGGGTGGAGCTTTATTTTAGCAGAGTGAGAAAGAAAGAACAAGGAAGGGTGCTCAAATTCCTCCCTTCGATCATTTAATCCGACCGACAGCAAACGCTCCCGGCTGCTGTGTACATACTGCGGCGATGTGAAAGGTCAAGATCTCAGTCCTCTTTGTCCTGGCCTTCCTGGTGCTTAAACACTGCCAAGTTCTTTTCCTCGCCCAAAAGAGACCGTTTTGCTTTTGTGCAGATTACTTGATCAAGTGCCCCAGGGCTTTCACCTTGTCACTACGGTGCTCAAATCTGCCCAGCTCGACCGGGGGTTAAATAATTAATTCCCCCTCCTTGCTCACTGCCAACAAGCGTGTAAGAAACCCCCCAGGCCAACTATCCTTAGCTGCTCATCAGGCGGGGGCAAGCCATATCCGATGCATTTTATTGCTCCTAGTATGCAAATGTGGTCATTTGAGACCACAGCTCCCTGCAGGGTCATTGATGCCATCGTATCAGAAATGCAATGGAGATGTCAGGGTTTGACCGCTCCCCTGGTTTAGTTCTTGCTAGGGGTGCAGATGGCTGAACACAATGCCTGTCCTGTGCTGTGCACCCACTCTGAGATCCTCCCAACCCAGAGGCAACACTGGCATCTATCCCAGCTCTTTGGGAGTTAGCTACAGCTGGCTAATAGAACAGGAGCACCTATTGATCAGAGTACATCTAAATAGGAGAACTGCAGAGGCTTGAGAACTATAAAAGTGTGTTTTCTTGGGGAGCAAAGCAAGTCACTCTGTTTGAAGATCCTGAGTGGTTTTGATTCGAGGGAGAAAGTGCTATAAATGGCTATAGATGATAGGAATCTTTCTTTTTTTTAAATCTGGTTTGAAACACTTCATGTTCTTAGGAACATCTATCTATCTATCTATCTATCTATCTAAGTTTCAATTTAATGACAATTTACTTTTTTGTTTTCTGCATGTTGGTCACACTACATTAATTATTTTTGTGGGCAAATGTTTTTCAAATTAACAGCAGTTAAGTAACTGTGTTGCAATATTGAATAACATTTTAGTTCTAGGAAGTATCAAATATTATTAATACTTACTATTATTTTATTATTATTATTATTACAAATTTGAAATGTAAAAAAAATGCTTTTGTTTGTATTTTGATATCAGGAAAGTTTGGGACAGTTTCTTCTTTTTTTGACAAATTTTTAATATGCCTCCAAAAAATATTGGAATACTTTTTAATACCAAAATTAAAAACATGTTCATCATAGAGAAGGAGTATGTAACTTACAGTATGTGTGAATTGCATTTTAAATAAAGTTTTGGTAAATTAATGAATATGGATGAAAGATAAGTATTAGATGCCAAAGTTTGATGTCTGACACTCTGTGACATATTTTTGTGTGACTCCCTCCTCCACTGCCAAGGCAACTCTTGATGCAGAGTGATTTCAGCTCCCAGACTCGAAAAGATCACAGGACTTATCAAGGCAAACAAACAAACAAGTCAAAGACAAGTGTTAATTAAGCTGATCTTTAATGGATCAATGGCAAAAGGGAAGCTGGCAGAGACTGCCTGGTCACAGTAGTGTGGGCCTACACTTTGAGTTTGGCTTAATTTTTACCATGAAACCCTGCTCAACTGACCTAATACCTGCAGACAGGCCAACAGCTTCATCGATTGGGTAAAAATCCTCCCTCCATTGCACTCTCTCTCCTCATTCTTAATCCTCCTCCTTTCCATTTTCCCCCTCACGTGGCCATCAGCACTCAGTCTGAATCTTTCTCCCTCTATGAGGGGATCAATACATTCTGCTACATCAGATCACTCCCTTCAAAAAGCATGAGCCAAGTGCAACATCCCATCTTTTGTTCACCAGTATACTGCTACTTTTTAGATTCCAGGGGGATTTTATGGTGTAATCTCTCCCACCCTCTTAGCTTGTTCTCGTTTGCCTCTTTCTCTCTTTTTCTCTTTTTTTGTTCCTCTGAGGCCTCCGTCATGAGGCCGTATCAAGGAGGAGGGGTGTGGGTGGATGCGGGGGCTGGGGGAGGGGGTTAGAAAGGAAGGCCAGGTGTATATCTCATGTGCGGGCCCTAACAGCTGTGCGGCAGGAGGCGGGTTTGGGGTTGTTTTGTCCTTGCCTCCCCCGACTCCTTTCCCCTGAGGCTCGGGCAGCTCGTCACAAGTCTTTTTTGCCCCAGCCCCCCTAATTTGAGCCGCAGGCCTGAGAATGTCGAGTGTGCTGTGAGGACACTGCAGCACACACAGCTCGCTCTGAGACAATGCATCATTGGCGTAGGGGCGAAGGAGGATGGGGGAGGAAGGGAAGGGTAGAGAAAGCAAATGCTAGAGGGAGGGGCTTTTTCTGTCCATGATGTTCACTTGCAATCGTCGCCAGCAGCAAAATAACTCTCTGTTCTTGTCCACTCACTCCCTGTATGTGTATGTGTCCAAACCTTAGCGCAGGGAGGGGTCTTGGAAGTAAGGGACAGAGAAGGGGGAGCTTTTGCCTTGCTTGTTCTGCCTTTGTTCTTGATGTATCCCAGCCCCCCACCACAGCCAGGTGGATCTGTTAGGATGGCTTTAGGCTGGCCAGCCACGCCATAGCCTAATAATAAGCCTCTAAATGGGTGCATTGAGTCTCCCCCTCAGGCAGCCATGTTTATCCTGATAATGATGCGGGGGTTGTTCGAATTATTCAGGTTAAGTTTGTTTTTCCTTGCAGCACAGCCCCCAAGCTGTGCCAGAGTAGCAGTGATGTGTTTTTACAGTGTCCGTGGATTTGGATTGGAAGGGCAACCATGTGGGAAAGGACATTGGCAGGGGCCACAGATTCTCACAAAGAACAAAAAGGAACTTGGCTTAGTAGCCAAGGGTCTGCCTTAATGTCTTTTAGACCATTGTGAGCTTCCCACAATACCTTGACAGTGGCATGCCGTGCCCAGTGTTGTTAATGAGCTCCACTGCTCTTATTCTCCCAGATTTCTGTAGTTAAGCCCCCTGGGGCACCGCAACCTCATGTAGCAAGTGTTTTTTTTTTTTACCAGCCACAGTTGGTATGCACAGAAGAGCTGACAGGCTGCAAGGTGAGGTGGCTGCCCTACTTTTGAGGCCTAGAGTTGCAGGGAGACTCTTTGAGAGGGGAGATGAAAGAGAGAAGCATTAGCGTAGACCCTTTCTGAATGGTGTATCTGTTGAGCTTGTGCAGTCAAACAAAGACCTTCATACCCCATAAAGTCCTATTAGACCAGAACCTCTCTAATCTTGCTAAAATGCCAGAGCAAGCTCCACATCTCATTTGTCTAACCAGGTTAGGAAGGAACTGTTTGGCATATCTCTGCTGTTGATGTTTGTACAGCCTGTTCTTTCTATACGAATATCCAAATTATTAAAACTATCACTTACATTTATAGCACAAATCCTTCCTAGACGGCTCAAACCCACCCACCCTGGAAAGGTATTAAGTAAACGGGGAAACTGAGCCCACACGAAAAAACGATTTCAGTTTGATATGGAGAGGTGGATGAAATTGATTAGCGAACGAGAATATGCATCTGCCGTCTTTTTCTATTGCATTCTGGGTGGAATTCCAGAGCATGTCGTTCTCTCTCTCTCTCTCTCTTTCTACCTCCTTGTTTGTCTTTCTCAACAGAGGCAATGGGGAGGGGTGAACTGTGTGTGCATATGGGGGTGGGTGTCTTAGTAATGGGGGGCTGGGTGGGTGATTACTCGTTCAATGAGCTCAGGCCAGGAAAAGAAAGGGGGAAAGAAGGGCCCGACTTATTCGCTTACAATTTCCATTCGCTTGCATTTTCTATTGAAAGCCAATAGCAGTGTCCTCGCCTGGAGATGGATTGCTGCGCTAGAGCTAAGGTTTAATCAATAGGTCTTTTTAATTTGCCATCGATCCATGTTAAAAGCTACTGCTGCTGTTGCTGTGTGTGTATGTGTGGTGGTGCACACGTGATGAAAGATAGTCTATGCTTGGTATTATTGACATTCTAGCCGGCTATTTTATTATTTAATTCTGGGATAGTTCCTAATGGAGCTGGCTAATAGATTGTGGTTTCTTTTTCTCTTCCATTCTCTTGAATATATTTATAAATCTAAGGTTTAGGGTTGAGCTGTGGAGTGGAAAACCCCCTTGTGTTTTTTCCCCTTAATTGGTGCATTAGCCGCTAAAACCTTAGCATTGTTTGTGAGATTAGAAAGTGCAAGGTATTTGCTTCCTGTTAAAGAAACAACAAAGTTGAGATTGTATCACTTGGGAATGCTTGTGCGCATGCATGCATGGGCGTCGGTCTCCTCACGGGAGTGTGGGTTCCTTTTTGAGAATGCACTTCTCCCTTTTGCGTATCTCAAGGGCACGCCTGCTAGGTCGTTTTGAACCATTTCTGATAAGGGAAGAGAGGACTTTTTGCCACATACTGGGATGTTCTCTTTTGAAACGAGACAGCAGTGGAGAGTGCTTTTTTCTGTACCGATTTAAAGAGACAGAGTGAGAGAAATGGAGTGGGGGTAATCGCAGCATGCCCTTTTAAGAACATCAGCATCACCACTCAGATTTGAGTTTATTTATCCAGCGCCCGGCCTTTGATAACATTCAGCAGTCGGGACCCAAAGCACTGAGTCATTCTGTCCTAGACCAAATATGTGTATTGCGCCAACCTTTCCCCACTGAAAAGGTTAGCATAGATAGTCACCACCTTATGTTGTGTTTTGAATGCTAGTCATTAGCATTGGATGCTCAAAAGCAGATTCTGTCTTTTTTGGTTAACCAGCTTTGCAAGAAGAACTCCCAAGTTTCTTACCCCTGAAAGTACTGCCGCATTCAGATAAACATCTTTGGCTGTTGTATCACAATGTTTTTGAATCCAAAAATTGTTGTAGTTATAAAATGCTGTATAATCCATTTTAAGTCACCTGCATTCTGTTTTAGTCTGTTGTGTTGGGGTCAGCTATTAATTTAGGCAAACCCTATGAAACTTTGATTATAGAACTATGTAATTTTGCATCTTTAACTAGCATCTTTAACTAGCTTAAACTACCAGTAACCGTTAACCTGAACCAAAAAAATTCAAGGCTCAGCTCTAACTGTTGTTGCTTTTCGTTCTTGGTTCCTCAGGTGACCGACTGCGTCAGACAGAGAACCGAGCCACACGCTGCAAAGTAGAGCGATTGCAGCTGCTCATGCAGCAGAAGCGTCTGCGCAGGAAGGCCCGGCGAGACTCCCGTGCCCCGTATCACTGGCTCCCCAACCGCAAAGCTGGACGGAGCAACAGTAACAGCAGTATGTCTAGCGAAGGCTCCCTGGACCTAGACTTTGAGGACTCTGTGTGGAAGCCCGATGTCAAAGCTGATATGAAATCAGAATTCATCATGGCCTGAAGCAGCAACAGTTGCGCCATCCTCATCAAGGAAGACTGGGTTTTGACATTTTAGAGAGGAGAATTTCCGAAGACTGTGTCTGACGATGCACAGAATCTCGTAGGCTTCACTCCTCGTCTATCATGTGACCACAAAGACTTTACACAAAGGAAGATTCACAGACTTTTACTTACTTACGTCCTTGATAGACTATGATCTTGGAATAGACTCAATTTGGAAATGGATTGGACTGATGAATAAACAGAATTTGGACTCAGAACGTTCAAGAAGTAAACACAAATGAGCATAGCAGACGTCATCGGTGATGGGATTTGTCTTTCTCTTTCCTTTTTTTGTTTTTCTTTTCACCCCGGGGGAAGATCCATACAGGCCAAATACAGGCACGATGAACTAACAAAAATCAGATACTGATCCTACTTCCTCCTTTTTTCATTACAAATGGGCATTCAGAGTTCAAGAATCATTTGAAGGGGGTTACCTTCTTTGTTTTTTTTTTTTATGAAACAAAATATGTAGCATTACCCACAAAGCATTCAGGTTTTTATCTTGTAGACGAGGAGGGATTCATTTGCACACACACCTGTGATTAAAAAAAGACAATATCATAACCAAGAGATGGCACAGTGCATGTTTAGTAAATAAATATATATATAAAAAAATACAAAAAACCACTTTCTCAACAACAGCTCAGTGTAGAGTCAGAGGTTCAAGTAGGAAATTAAAACATGAAACGAAACGAAAATATGCTGATGTGATTGAAGACGCAAGGCTTGTGGAGTCAGTTGTTTTTAGAATATATAAAGAGTGACTTTTCTTTTTTTACCTCCATGAAAAACAAACAAGCCTACCAAACGTAAAACAGCAGTTGCTCAGCAAGGCTCGAGTCAAGCTGTGAAATGAATCTGATGTTATAAAAGCATTTAAATACACACTGTATCTCTCCTGTTACTGTCTAAATGTGTATAATAGAGAGAGTGGTGGGGTGCCAGAGGAATAGTTTACAGTTGTGCATTATAATGGCTTGCTCTGCCAAAGTGGAATCTCTCATTTATGCATTCGACTAAAAAAAACACCATTCAAGGGTTTTATCCCAGAAAACACTTACAGTTTTGATACAGTTTTAACAAAACTACCAATACTTATTTGTCCATTTGGCCAGACCGCTTTGCAGATTCCAACATAAACATCCCCTGCCTTCACACTCTTGATAGTGCCTCATACGTAGACGAACTGACATATTCTATTAGATGGTTCTGCTGCTATATGGGACTTCTCTTTGCATGCAAAAGTGTGAATTATCCTGATCCTTTTTATAGAAAATAATAATAACAATACTGAGATACTGGTGCTGATAAGAAAAGATATACAAGCATGAATTTGTCAAAAAATGAAAATGGGGGGAAAAACATTTGCTCCAGGTACTTGGGATTTTCGAATTAGGAACGTGATGTTACATATCAGACGCAAACCAAAACGGGACTGGAATTCTACTGTACATGGATCATTCCTGGACTAACTAAGGAACAATGGAACATTTTCTACTCCCAACATCAAAGGGATTCTCAAAGCAAACCCCAAAACTCCCATCGACCTTGTCCAGATGCGGACTAACAGGGATGTTAGAAACCGACGTTCGCCCCAATGACTACTTGGAAATAAATGTAAAAATGTCCTAAACCACATCCATGTTGCACTCACTGAGTCTGCAATGAGATTACCTACCTGAAGGGAAACATTGTCTTTTCCTTTTTTTTTCTTCTGTTCAAGTGGCCTTAACGTTCATTATCGAAACACTTGCAGAGTGGTGGACAACATAGGGATGTTCTTGTCCTGTGTTTTTGTTAAAGCATCAATTTTTCGGGGGCAATTTTTGTGTTTAGGAGGTGGAGGCTCTATTATGTCAAGGCTTCAGTGCCTTAAAGTTTTGCCCCTTCAGTGTGTACGAAAAAATTCTGAACAAATTATTCGCATTTATGCAGGTTTTTATCAATTTATAGGAGCTCTGTTAGAATATTGTCTGTTTTATGGTTTTGATTGTTACAAGTCACAACCTGGAGTACAAACAGGTTCCATCAGTGTGTTCCGTTGTTTGTTTGATTACGTCCCTTGAACCCTGCTGTCCTACAAAGAAGCAACAAATTTAACTGAAAAAAAGTAAGTTTCAACTGCAGTTCTATAGCAACAAAGTGCCCTAACTCTCCATTGAGATGTCCTTTAAGGACACACTGACAACATGCACTTCCCTTTTTCTCAGATAAATGACTTTAATGGACGATTTCTCCCTCTCCCCCAAGAAAATCATTATTTAATTTTTATATATGTATGAAATATACTCTGTGTGTGCCTCACCTATATGTAAAACAGTAAAAAAAAAAAAAGTGAAAATTGAAAAAAAGCATAGGAGATGATCTGAGTTTTAGGATAGGGTAATTGAATGAGGGTGGAGGGAGGGAATGGGGGGCATTTTCAATAGTTTTTTGGAGTTCTGATCACATCATTTAAGTTGCCTGTTCTTTCTTGTAGCCAATAAAAACTGATTACAAGAGTCAAGAAAAAAAACAATTTACAATGTTCTAGCTATAGACCGGTGTAGCACATGTGTGACTGTATTAATTTATGAAACCAAAATGGTAACTGTGAATTATGTATTTCTTTGTGCTTTTTTTTAAGTGGGCGGAAGGCAGAAAAAGGGCGTTGCTGTGCCCGGTTTGGTTTATGTGGAATATAATGGAAATAATCAAGTTAAAAAAAAGGAAAATATCTAAATATATTTTTTTCTTAAGCAATACATTTCAGTGTGACTTGTGATAGGACATTTTCTTTTTTTAGGTAATAAATTGAAAAAAAATATATATGTTTTTGTGTGTGTGTGATTCATTTACTTTATCCCATGTGCAATTTGCATGTTATATATCTCTTACTATGAAAAGCTATCATAAATAGCCTCTCTAAATAAACAACTACTTTAGGTGTCAAAAAATATTATGTTTTGACATTAGCATGCTGTTATGCTAAAAGCACAATACTCTTAATAAGCATAAAATGCATTGTACAAATATTTGGTAAAATAATTTTCAGTAACCTTATCGATACATTTCAGTACCGAATGAAATGTATGTTTATTTATAATTAAAAATAGGCTACTTATGCATGGTCTACCATTCTGGATTTATGTTTTCACTAATACTGACATAACGTTGGAAAGGCATATGCTAATTTGGCAACAACTGGATATCTCATATGGTTGAATAGCTAAAATGAATAACTTGTGGAATAAAATTTGTTTCAAGAACACACGTTGCTTTAAATTGTTGGGTTTGTTTGCAAAAAAAATACAAATAAAATTCTAATAGTAGCGCACCTAAATGCACAATTTCTGTCTTTATAATCATTGGGTGTGTATCTATGTACTGTATGGTGGAGACTCAGAGCGACTGCGCCATTTCCTGATGAAAGCTAGCTTTAAAGCGTACAGATTTATATTTGTCTACTGTTCACTCAACTGCAGGGGTGCCGGATCAGAGCCGGATCGAGCGAAGTGATGGCGACTGAGACTCCAATGCTCCCCCCATCTGTCATGCAGTCCGTCCTCCTCCCAAAGGCTGAGACGAGATGACAGATTGAGGGTGAACGCAGGACTGACTGGTACAGTAGGCAAGTGGTGCGCAGCCACATGCTGTTTCAAGAAGTCTTCAGCTCAAAGCTTCCACTCTTTCCCAAAGAACTGAGAATAAGATATCTCAGAGCATAAGAGGAAGTCATCTGCAAAAAAATAAAAGCAACAGGCATGAACACTGGAGTTCAATTTGGTTTTCAAATGAGGAAGATTACCTGCACACACCACGCACACTAATTCCAACTACTCTATTTAAAATCCCTGCCAGTGAGTGGGGTCATCTCACAAATGGTATGTGGGTGACTTCCCTCTGGATCTCTGCAATGTGCAATGCCAAACACAATTATAAAACATCTTTTTTATATTTCATCAAGTGTTTTTAGCTCTGCTTTTATTGCTACAAGTAAATTGAAGAATGCACACGCATGCATGGGTTTATATTTACAGTCACGCCTGAAACCAAATTGAAAATATGGGACTTAAAATCTAATTAAAACTTTGAAAAAGACTTGTGAATAAGAAATACTTAAGAAATGCTTTGCACTTTTTCTGTGTCAAGGCAAATTTTAAAGATGTCTAGAAATCTAGAAATGCTGCACACTGAATCGAAAACTAAATGCCGTTGATTTTAGATAAACTAAACCAGACTAATACAACAATAAAACGTATATATTTTCATGTTTTATGAAACATAGTGTAAGATAACATTCCCCCACATTTTTTTACACAAGGTATCTGGCAACATGGGTTAAACGTAGCTATCCATAAAAAAAATTTAAAAAAAAATTGTAGGAAAATGGATACATTTACATACCTTCCATGTTGTTTTTTGTTCGTCTTTGTTTTTAGTCTGTGACTTTGAGTTTGTCCTAAACTGCTACCCTACCTCTATTCCATTTACAGACAGACAAATAGATAGATAGATAGATAGATAGATAGATAGATAGATAGATAGATAGATAGATAGATAGATATAGATGATAGATAGATAGATAGATAGATAGATAGATAGATAGATAGATAGATAGATAGATAGATAGATAGATAGATCAGTGGACTAATCTTAAAATCCAGTCTTTTATAGTTCCTTTACCCCTTTTACCAGTATCAACCAACTAACATTTCCATTTCACTACTTCATTTTAAGCTACTTGAACTTGATTCATTTCCTCATTCAGCACCGACTCAAATGATTCATCTACTCTGAAACCACTTTCCTTGTAATTCAAAACAATAATAAAAACAGAGAAACTGATATAAAAAAAGAACTCAAAATGAATCATTGAGTTAGCTGTGCCGCCAAAATGCTATCGGCCAACCACTGTCATTGATGTCTGTGTTCTTGTAGCATCTGACAGTAGCATGCAGATCACATACATTTTCCCAAACTCATGTGAAATTGTCCCTGGCAATGAATAGGATGTGCAGAGATAAAAGCTGGGTCCAAGAGCATGCAAGCACAAGACAAATGTGCGTCCTACTGCTATTATAGTATGAACTGCTGCACAAGCAAAGCTAGAGGGCTAACCTTTTAGGTTTCCAGTAATGCTAAAACTCTTCTGTCAGATGAGTTTCCCAGAAGCAGACAACCCTTTTATGTATTGCCTTAGCTTTGCATCTGCCTCCACACCCAGCTGGTGAGAAGAAAACTGCAGTTAGAGCATGTTAGCGATGTGTATTTAAAACGAAACTTAGCAACGAGGAACAGAGATGAGCCTGTGGCCATCGACCTAGACCACAAACTGCAGATCTTGAGGTTGAGTTATGAACACTTTTCCATGGTTCGACTGGGCACAGCTGAGATAAGTCAGGTGACACTGACATTACGAAGTTTAACATAGCTGATCGATCCAAAAATGGTGATTTGTGTACATTCAGATGCATTTCCACACATTTTGGGACATAGTAATCATTGTATTTAAGGAAAAAGGGGTTGTGTAAAACACAAACATTGCATGACAAATGACTGGCTGTCACTATAAATAGTGTTTTGCTACTTTTGTCGCAATTAATATTCATGTTTTTTTATTTAGCTTACATGTTTCGTCACCCACCCACTTGTAAGAGCATTTCTTTGCCCCTTTTTGCTTCACACATACTAGCCCAATTCATGCTGAAGGTTTATTATTATTATTATTATTTAGTAATTTGTGAAACAAGGCTGAAATGCATGATGATGGGAGATTTGCAGTATATCTTTACAGAACGGATGCTTTGTGAGTACACAAAATGAAAACCCTCATGTGATTTCTTGACAGGCAATTTGTTGCTCTCCATCCACGTCTGTTAGTGTCCTGAGTAGCTGCAAGAGAAGAATGGTGATCTGTTTCAAATTTCATCTTATTTATGCAGCTGTTGAGGCTGAATGGACCTTTAATACCATCATGGTTTTTCCTTTCTGCCCTTCTCTACTGCTTTTGGACAACACCAAGCTGTTATGGATGGTTCTCATGCTTTTCCAGCTGTCCAGTCACAACATCAGGGTTAACCTTGACCCTGGTCCACCACCATGGTGAATTAACTGAGTTTTTCTGTATCATGGAACCAAACTCGTGTAAACCAGACTTGTAATGGAGATTTCAATTGGCATTTATTCATCAGGTGACCGTGCATGAACATCCAGTGTGCTTTGTCCTTGTTACCCCAGTTCCCATGACATTAAATTAACAATGCATGGTTTGTATAATCAGGGCAGGGAGATTTTTTGGTGTCACACCTATGTGGGTTGAGCTAAGTGCGGTCTCTCCTTGTCTTTCTAGTACAGCGCTGTTTGAGCCCCCTCTTATATGACCTTTAACAGGCGTGATGACATGACACATGCTTCTGCAGGCCAAAACCGCCTTATTTCAGCATGCACATAGAACACCACAAACATTACCCTAGAAATTAATAATCGCTGCGTCTCATTTACCGGTCATGACCTAACCTGCTCCTCAACTAGAAAAGAACCTTGACAGAACCTCGCTAAATGATCTGTGGTCTAATTACAGGCTTTCGAAGCTAATTGTATTACATGTTGCCACACGAGGCCTCTAAAGGCCTGCTCTGCAAATGACATGATTTAGCATGGCATGCTTCGAGAAAGGCCAAGGCATCCTTTCAGTCCCAAACAGGTGGGAAGATGACCACTCTGCATATCCTGACCGCCGGCTCCAAGAATCGGCTCCAACCTTCTTTGGTTAAATGTCAGCTCTGGGAAGTTGGTCTCAGATCCTCAGTTAGGAGCAACGTTTACAGGCATGTTACTCACAGGATATCATTACTTTGTGAAGAACAGCTGGCGTCCTTGTTAGATTGCACATTTGCCATTTAAAGACACTTGGCATTTAAAGTTTGGCATGGAGCCCTGCCTGACACCTCGGGAACACCCCCTACAAAAGCCGTTCAAACAGCGGCCAACTGTGCAAGATCCAAGAGACCTTGTGCAACTGTCTTAACTAACCCTGTGGTTGTAGTCTCGTGCTTCACAGTAAAACTTCGACATCCTTGAGGTTTCACTGAGTGGAAAATACAGCCAACCCACGCATACCCGAAACAGACATGTCTAGAAGTGCAAGCCCGGAAAGACGGGTGTTGTAACGTAAACCCTTTATCTGTGCAGCTGGATCCCGTGGCCTTGGGAAAAGAAGCTACTAATGCGACACATGCAGGTGTTGATTAAGGAGCTGCCAACGGCTGTCACAAAGTGCATCTCCCTTCGGTGCTTTCTTCATTTGCATAATAGATATCAGGGGTGACCTGTATTGTGCAAAAGGTGCCGTCCCTTGTACTGTGCTTGAAGGCTACAAGTGTCTGAAAAGTGCTAGAAGTGTCACATTTAATGAAAGTGGGCTGCAGGTCGCACAAAAAATACCAGTTATTAGTGGTGCTTGTGGACGTGAATGATACCTCAAATTGTGCGGCTTGTTGAGGAGAGGTGAGGTTCTTTTCTAACATGACTCACGACATACACATGACAAATAGGGCAAAATACGATCCAGCAGACTTGTGTCAAAGGGATCGGTGCCACATCTAGAATATCGTAAAGACTTAAGGGTCAAAGGCAATGCCATGTTCTTAAGGGCTATTTGCGAAGAACGTGTTTTTCCGTTTAGAAGCATAGTGCAGTCGAATAAAAACCACAAGGTCTAGAGATGCGTTTTTTAAAACTTGAACTGCTTTTTTTTTTTTTTTTCGCATTTTAGGAACGCCATGAGATGCTGCAAAAGGCAGGAGTGCAACAGTCAATAAACGTCTGTCTAGCATATTGTTATATAGACAAACAATGGAAAAGTGTGGTTTCATTTTGGTTTCATTTGGTTTTGAAAAACGCTTACCATTGTCAAGAAGAGTTTATCTTTAATTACATTAAAGATATCATGTAATGTAACTAAATAACATTTTATTTAAACCTAATACACATAAACATGTATGTTACTCATTATATGATTCAGTATCTGTACCAACTGTATCGCCCTGACATTTTTGACTTTATGCCCCACAGAAGAGGTGTATTCAAGTCATTTTTAACATATTTGTGCATAAAAAAAAAAAAAAATTGGTGATAATTTAATCGATCCTTGAGCAACCACCCAGAAGACCCTAGCAACCACTCAGATCACCTTAGCAACCGCATAACAACCACCCTTGGCACTCTAGCATTTTGGTGGCAGCTTTTGCACAGTTAGAACCACTCTAAAAATATATTTTTTATTACAATTCATGCCAAGGAACAGCATGGATGGTATCTGACGTCCGGATTCCATTGAGCCAGGATCCTTCGACTTAATGCACCAAGGTCCTTTTATGGTACTGTAAACAGAGCGCTTTAAATCCAGCTGAGGCCTAAAAAAAGAGAAAGAGAGAGAAAAGAAATGAATGAACACAGGAAACCAAGCTCTGGCAGGAAGTGGGACCGGCTGCTATGGTAACAAACTGAAAGAACGAGCCCTGGTGGAGCTCTCGCGAATCGCTGTCTTTTGACGTCATTTCGCGCACAGAGAGAGCGAGTGATAACAGCTGCCGAAGACATAAAATAAACAAAGGAGGGGATGAACTTTAGAGTGCTCGCTCAGAAATGCTACATGAGAGCCATGGCCTGATGTTTGGAAAAGCACAGTCTTCTCAGAAAGTCTTTTTCTGGTTGGGCATTTAAATATAAGGGATTTTTTTTTGTTTCTCTGGCATAACCTCCAACACAAGTAAAAAAGCAGATGGTGCTCTTTTAAGACTGTTTAACAGCATCCTTTGATTAATGAACTGACATAGTGAGCTTCATAATAGTATTTCGGTTTACTTTCATGTGGCAAAACTGTATTTTTCTCTGACCAAAATAACTTAAAATAAATGCTAAGTATATGTGGTAAATGGCATAGCTTAAGGAAATATGTTTTTCAAATTGAAAATATATTTTGTTGAATCCTACGAGCCCAAATGCATTTCTAATCCTAAAATAGATATTTTCAGGAAATGTATGCCATGGAAAATGCTTTTTGAAGATTTATTTTGGAAAATAGAAATATGTTTAGAGGAATTTAATGTAATGCAAAATATATTTTGAAAACATATTTTGGAAAATATACATATATTTAAAATGAATGTAACAAACTATTTATGTAAATCTATATTCATTTTGTTTTTGTTTTTTAAAATAAAATGTAAAATATATTAAAAATATGAACATCTTTTTTTCCCAATATGGACTGTACAGGAAAGGTTTGTTTTTCAAAGCTGTCTATTACAATGCAATTCCCAGACTGTAAACAAAAATGGCTGTAAATGTCATCTTCACTAGTGATTTTGTATGTTTGCTTGTTAATTGTACTGCGCTAGTGTCATAAAGAGCTGAAAGCTATTTGCAGTCTCGATCAATGAGGAGAACCTGAGTGACGCCCGTTCCCGGTGACCTTCCTCTGACCTTTAGCGCCGCATCTTCTCTCAATAACCAAGCGGCTCTATGAACAGCGCTGCGATCATGAGTCCTCTGGAAATTAACGCTCTAGATTCTTGTAGACAATACTTGATTTGAATGAATAATATGAGTCAGTGGTTTCCTTTCAAGCTGCAGTCAAAGAAATGTCATCTGGGCAAAGTCTTCTGGGTACTGAAATGAGGTAGGATTTGTTGTGTTTTGGTGTTTGCCGATGACTGAAAGAGAAGCTGAGAGAGGGAACCAAAACACTGTCATCCATACCATGAAGCCCCTCTGTCTATATCTGTGAGTATGCATGTCTGGATTTCAGCTGATGTTTATGTGTCAGCCGCACAACCCCCCTTTCTCATTATCCGGCATCCACCCCCCCCAACCCGGTTAGTCCTCTTCTGTGATAATCTTATGGACAGCTTGGTGTCCCATACAGCCCTGTCTTAAACCCCACACACTCACTTCAGCTCACAGAAATACGCTGATGCAGGACTAAGGACAGGTGCTGTGTGTGTGTGTGTGTGTGTGTGTGTAAAGATTGTGGGGGTTGAGTGACATAATAAAGCATTTCTGGCTTGATGTGTGAAGAACCAGTAGCCATGTCCCACTGGGTAAACATATAAAATGCTTAGCTAATGCCATGCCATTTATTTTCATGGTAATGGTTAAGACTGGTGGCTGATTTACTTGTATTTCAAGTTTAAGGTTGATATGAAATTTAGTTTGCAACTTACTCTATGGAAGGCTATTTTTCTCACAATTCAGACTTTTTTATTGTAATTCTTGTTAAACTGCTGTTCTGAGAAAAAGGTCATAATTGTGAGATAATCTGTGGTGAAAATAAGAAGAAAAACAAATAATATAAATAATAATGTAGAACGTTTTGCAATAGATTATTATTACATTCAAAAAATATGACGGCCATCAATGGAAAAACATGCTTTTTGGGTCCAGATGGTGAAGTTGCAACATCTAACAGCACATGCTAACCAGCTCATGGTAACTGGACAAACGTTGACCCATTGATCAGCAATTGATTGGATCATAAAAAGTGGGCGTTACCTCCAAGAATGGAGCAAGGTGGTTGGAGGTTAGGGGTTGAAAAGAAAGACTGTGAAGTAAGCTGAAAAGTAATCTAGTTACAGAAGATGATTAATGAGAGCAAATAATAATTTCTTTGAAATAACATGCAACAAATTGTATTAAGTAAAGGCAGGAATGTGTATTCCCGTAAATAGTTTGAGGATTGTGAGTGAACTTGTATAAATCGCCCTGCCATTTATAACAATTATGAGTACCTTGTTGATTAGATCCTTGGCATATACAGCTGTCAAAATATTTTCACACCTTCAAAATGTTAGCCACCCCAAAACATTGGGTGTGTTTACTCATTTAAAAAAACTTGTGCAATACATGTATCTATTCCCACTGTGTGCATTTTGTACCTTTTTAAGATCTCTATGTTCAAACGAACCCTTTAAAGTTTCTCAGATTTGCTTGTTGCATCAGCCTCTACTGCACATAATAAATGACTGAAAGATTCAAATTCAGACCAATTTTTTTTCTCGCTACATCATTTTGATGACCTACTTTCAGACATGTCTCCATCAGAGACTTAATATCCACCGAATTCAGTCCCTCTGGGCAACAAGAAAGGTCTCTAGCATCTGAGGAACGTTCGCCAGGCTTCAAAATAAACAGTTCTCAGTTGGATTTAATTGTTCATGGAGGGATCATTCAAGAACCCTGGAGTGCTGTCTTCGCTTTTCTATGGAAAGGGGGGAGGTTCAATCAATAGGGATTTTGTTAAGCGGGTTGGTGCAGAATGTGGAGAAGGTCTTTTAGACATCAGCGATCTTGTGACCGATGGGGTGGCGAACACTGTGCTCCAAGACTCATGGGAGTAGATGTGTTGCTTGGCCAAGAGCCTCTCTGTTTGATCGATCGCAAGACATCAATTGGATAGACTCAAATGAATGTGCCTTTAACCTTGGTGAACATATGCAGAAACAAACCTGCACGCCAACGCCGACAGGAGAGCCCATTTATTCTAATGTGACACAAAGATTGCAAGCATTGCGACAATTATCGTAGTTGCAGTTTAACCCTGAGAAATGCATCATGTGGTTATTTATGAAATGACTCTTTGTGGTTTCTGAAAAAAAAAAAAAGTGTTGTACTAGAGATAAGTACAAATCATGTCCGACAAATTTTTTTTTACGGTTTTCGAAATGGTTTCTGGTAAGTATCTGAACAGCTTCAGAGAAACAGTCATCTCACCCAAAGAGCTCATCAGATGCGTCGCTGGAACCCAGCTAGTTTCACATTTACACACACACTGACACGCACTCTGGAATAAAGATGCATATTTGTACACATATATGTATAGACAGGGACACTGTTGCATTTATTCAGTTGACCTTGTTGCAGAAGCTTTACCCCCATTTGGTTTCATAACACTGCATTTAACCAAATCTTTGGCACTGAAAACTGACTGAAACCACATATGCATTGAGAGCACTATTAACCTGTATAAAGAAGAGGAATTTACACAATTTGCACATAGAATTTTCGGCCTTATTTTTGCAATTTTTTTGCAATTTTGCCTTAAAGCTGCAGTGACTGTAGATCTGAAAGCTTTGTGAGAGGCATTCATGTCAAAATGAATGTTTTGAGCTCAAGTGGATCATAGACACTTTTGGGGGTAGTAGTTTCTATGGCCTACCAACGCTATCCCACGACTAGTTCTTAGGTATTTTATGAGGTTGCTAATTCATATGAATTTGTATGATTTTGTACGATTTGTCTAGACCACAGTGATGGGTAGATTTAGAGGTGGGGTTAGGTGTACATTCGTACAAATTCATACAATAGAATTGTACGTACGATCATATGAATTTGTACGAGTGTTAGATAATTTTTGTGGACCTGATCAAGTTATTCAAAGATATGACTCAAAAGAATGGTTTGTTCATGAATTGGACATTGCTATTGCTATCATAAATGCAAAAGGAAAGATAATGCAAATGTCAAGACTTTAAATAAGTAAAGATGCAGTCACATTTTCCTTTGTGCAGCGAAATTCTGTATTGTGCGAAATGCTGTCATTTCAATAAGAAACCACACAGTCTGGAATTTTGTGTCAGGGACATGTGAGGCAAAAATTGCTGACATGATTCACGTTTGTTGAACTTTGAGCATGCAAATTCACACCTTAACCAATATAAAGCCACTTGGTTTGGACGAAACAGACCAAAATGTACCCTGTACACTACTGACAATGGAAGTACTTTATCTGCAATATTTTGCAGAAGTCTGGAAAAAATGAGACTGCGCCTTAACTGAAGTTTCATTCTGTTGCTCACACAAAGCTATCATATGGCTTCAAAAGACGTAGAATATTTGCACACGAGTCATGTGAACCATTTTTATAATGCAATTATCATGCTTTTTTGTTAGCTTTTGGACATGAGAGTAAGTAAACGATAACTGAGTTCGCATTTTTAAGCGAACTAGCCCTGCTGGTGTTTGTTGAAGCAGTATTAACTAGCATTAAAACAGGCATGTTTATGAAGGTAAAAGAAGAAGTCAGAAACAGGAACTCTCCAGCACAGCAGTGCAGCTTATACGCTATGTGAATAATCAAGATTGTGAATGCGTACATTTGATGCCGTACTTCCCTCTCTGTTTCCATTACTCACACTGTCCATATGTCACAAATCTATTTATACTCCCCAAAACGCAAACACGTACATGCACATATTCACTCCATCCCTGCTGATAATCAGGATTTGCAGTGAAGCGGTCTACAAATCGCAGAGCAAGGCTCGCGTCTCTTTGGGTCGATCCAGGTCGAATTCAATTTGTACGATATTATGTATTGATCAGTGCACATTGGCCTGAGAAGGGAGAGGGACAGATTATCCTTTGACCCGCTCTAGCTATTCTCTTAATCATCACTCCTGTCCCCTCAGTGTGAAATGCAGTTTGGCAACTATAGAATTGTTTTCCCAAAGTGCCCTTAAAGAACTGTCAGCTATATTTTCGAATAGGAGCACACACTGAAGTATGGCAAAGAAATATGGTGTTTAAGGCTGTGTTCCTGCATCATTTTAAGGCATTATGCTAGTAGGCAGTTAGCATAATTATGCTAACATAATTCTTTTGGCCAAGTTCAAGGTGGCGTTGTATACTTTGCCGTGAACGCAATCTGAGAATGCATTAAGATGAACTGTAAATGCATTACATTCAATACTAAATAGTTTAATCAATTAAAAAATACACTATTATTTGTATGAGGTGTATTTTTATGCTTTTTATTATAATATTGTTACCTTAGCAACAAACTAACACCAAACTCTACTGAAATCAATTTTGTTAGCATTCCAAATTGGATATAACATATCAGTTAGGTTGCTTAAAAGCCATCTGCCTACTGCTAACTAGGTTTTGGAATGGAGCCTAAAACTGTACAATCCTTTTGTTTTGTGCATTTATTGAATAGCAAATGACTATACCGCCATAGCCATTTAGCTGCCTGTGTTTAGCTAAATAACCAGAACAGGTTTTCACACCCATACCTTATTACATACTGATTGATTGATGCCTTTTTTTTTCACGATGGACTCCGAGATGGCCAGACCTCCCACACTCGCATCAGCGCAGCAGAGAATTGCATTTAGCCAAGCAGCAGGTCCTAAATCAGTCCAATCAATACCCTTCTGCTGGGCTCTCCATCACGTGCCCTAATAAATAATTCAAATGAGATAGATGCTTTGAAATGTAAAAAGGAGAACGAAAATCTCACAGTACGCTTTGCCTGCTCTTAACACCAATGTCGTTTATCTTTGCCTCCAGGAAAGGAGAATGTTTCTATAAATCCTGAAATTTAATCAATGATGGCTTGACAGGGTAAATTGAGATTTGGGTCTGGTTTGTTACACCAAGCCATTACATTAACATTAAATATTCAAAAGAGCTGAATCAATTCACAAAGGATTTAGATTTGGATCTTTCAGGTGTTGTAGCAGCACCAGCTGACTCTTTTGACATGTCTGAAAAGGCCCCTAAATCATAATAGGCAGCCATTCTAATAAGCTGCAAAGATTCTGTTGCCGAGAGGTATAAATAGAGCTTTAAAAAAGCTTTGCGATTTAATTTAGTGCTGCTTTTCTTTATGTATGAGCTCTTTTGTTAAAGATGAAGTGAGTCATTTCTGTGCCACTTGCGCCATTTTTAAAAAGTTTTCCTGAATATTTCTTCTGTCTTACATTGGTGGGTCAAACTAATAGCCCTGTCCCAACCTCACACCATTGGTTGAGCAGCATTGTTGCTGTGTTGGGCTGGTTGTGATGCTAAAAAAAAGCACAAAAACATTGCATTTAACATTAAAAATACACTCTATACATTTAAAGTGACAATAAAATTGAAGTATTGGCAGTTTCTTTCTTTCTGTGTATCTAAAAAAAACAAAATTTGGTTTAGATGCAAGAAAGTCTGAAAGCAAGATTTCAGTACATTTTAAGAAAGAGGTGGACTTAAAAAACAAAATGATCTAGACATTTTCATTAACATTTACAACTAAACCATGCATGAAGGAGTTAAGGCCCATTCACATCAAGAACGGTAACTATAAAGACGATTATATTAGCATATATCCACACGTTTATTTTAAGTGCACTCTCATCTCCCGCTTTAAATTCTCAAGCTCATGATAGCAGGATTAATTCTGATTGGGTGTCAAAGTTTGTATCGTTTATCAGCTGAAAAAAATATTTTAAAAAAATAATTCTGAAAGTGATACCAATTATATTACTTCTCTGTGCCTTTATTGTTATAGAAGTGGTGTGTTATTACCAACTATGTCCCCATTTACTTAATCAGATGCAGTATGGTTTTTGTGTCAAACTAACTAGAAAAACAAACACCAGAATTTCCTGTGCTTCATAACTCTCATGCATGCACCAAATTTAATAGCAGAATCTCCCACCAGGCAAGCAGGCAAACCCAAAAGATATTTGCACAGGCAAGGCAAGCGTCTGTGAGAGAAAAGGAGGCCGGAATCCCCAAACGGCAGCCATTGTGAAATTTCCATTCTTATGTCAATGACAACGGCTGCACTGCCGAGGTGGGAATCCCTCTATTTACAATGAGAACTGAGAACTGTAATGAGAACTGTGGGTACTCACAGTGTTGGGAAAGTTCACTTTCTACATGAACTAGTTCAAAGTTCAATTCACAAATTTTAAAATGAACTAGTTCAGTTCATAGTTCAAACTACAAAATTTTGAACTAAAGTTCACAGTTCCAAAAATTAACTAGTTCATAGTTCTTTTTTTCCATACGTTGCTGCGAGCTATTATTTTTCAAAATTATTGCCACAGCCCATATAGATTCACAGACAGCAATTATTTTATCAGTTTTAACAATGAAGCTATGCGTCAGATTTCATCTTCATATCCAATTTTGAATCCTTATCCAACCAGGGTTTACATTAGCATTGAGGGGACAGCATTTCCCCATTGTGGCTTTAATGCTTTGTCTCCCATTCTCACCGACCTTGTCATAAACATCATAAAATTATTTTAAATGATCATACGCCTTCTTGCTACATGCTGCTGTCGTTTGCTGTTTTTTTTGATGACGCGTCACGCATGCGGCGGACGGCGGTGCGACACTGGTGGTGTTGCCAGATTGGGTGTTTTTCCGCTACATATTAAGACCCGTTTACGGTGTGTTTTAGTCGGGTTTTCGCCTGGAAGGCTCTATAGAAATCTGGCATCCTATTGAACGAAGTTAACCTGAGAGAGCGTGCCGTTCACAGACACCAGAATGAACGAGTTCACAGTAATGTTCATCAGGCATTAATACAGCACGTTCAGTTCACATGTTCACATTGAACTATCGTTCAATGAACGCGTTCAGGCACAACACTGGGTACTCATTACCCTAGGAAACCCTGTGCAGTAGTGCACTCCCTCTGACTTCTGCCTCACAAACTATATTTCTCTTCTCACCATGCTAGTGACCAATTGCTACGTTTGTGTCAATCAGAGTCGCATACAAGAAGGTGGAGATCAGTGACAGTGTATTTTCCTTTTGCTAACTTTTGAACTGACTAGTGAGTCAATTTATGAAAGAGAGTTTTAGCTTAGTGAGTCTTTGCTAGTGTGAGAAGAGTCTAGGCAGCTAACATGGCTAACAGGCTAACACAAAACTTACAGGTTGTCTTGTTCCTGGTCTCGGGAGCACCCGGTCTAAATAAGTCTCTTATTGTTTCATGGTGGCAACATATCCATGCAGGAAGATGGATGGACTATTGAACAAATTAGCCTCCTAAGGTCTATGCCAGACTCTATTTTCTGCTGTCTGTGATTCAAATTAGTTTTTAGATTATTCAAGATGGATGAGGGTTTGTATTCATCTAAAAAGAGAGCGAGAGAGAGAAAAAAAAAACACTGTAAGAGGAAGTTGGGGGATTTTTTGCTTTAACCTCTAGTTTTTGAATGAGTACACTGTCACTAATTTGACAAAACACTCACTACGCTGCAAAAAGTTGCACTGCTCACTACACTGCTTCTTACTCAATATTTCAATATTTTCCATAATTTTCTTTAAAGTATTCTTTAAGCAAGATACTATTACTTGAGAAGCAAAATTATGAAAGATATTAAGTCTTTTAAAATATCTTCAGAAAGATTTATCAAAATAAGTTTTTACTTAAAACAATTAAGAATATCCGCTAATGGGATAAGAATTATAATCCTGTGTTCTCTCTGAATCGTTCATTTATCAAACCCTCTTGGTAGATATATTTTCTTGTTCTAGGCATAAACTCACGTAACATTTGTCAGAAAACATTTTGCTTCTTAACGTCTCAATTTAAGTGTATTTGGATATTTTCCCTTGAAGAACAAAAATCCTAAAAAAAATAATAATGTTTTGCAATATATCACTCTCACAGAAATGTAAATCTTTTGATAGTGTCTATTTTGCTCAGAAGAAACTCTGTGAGCTTTTGAAAATGTATGTCTTATTTGTAAGTCACTGAAAACTACAAACTCAATGCCGCTGTTAACATCTCATGCCCCTATTGAAATGCATAGGTAGTGACATCAGTGCCTCTTGCTCATACCTTCTCAATTTCGTATCACTCGCTTGAACTCACCTTTCCCCCCAACCCCCCTCCTCAAGTCAGACGCCGGCTATTGATTCACCGGATTGATCCTGGACTCTGTCCATCTGCTCTCAGCCTGCGTCTACAAGTCCGCCGGCCTCCCGGAGAGCATGGGCTGTCGTGCCTGTGACAGCTGGTCCTGATAACCAATCTGTCTTTTGCAGGCTTTTTGTCAAACAAGATACCAGGCAACCAGATACCTTGAATTAATATGTGAACCGTTTGCAGTTCTGCTAACCTTCCTTTTTAGAGTAAGGGGTGTTGGGGCCAGGGGCATGCGCAAAGAAACAGTTGGCTCTTTCAGGCCTTGTACAAAGCATTCTTTCAAGGGCAACAAAAGCCAACGAAGGTCTCCAATACAAGTCTTCTTTCAATGGAGCTAGTGGTGGTAACGTCTATTAACAGATACTGGTTGCGCATATAGAATAGGTTGGTTCAAAATGACAACAATTCAATATATGGGGCCAGATGAATGTGAAACCGGCCTAATTAGTTACGAATAATTAGTTTTAACAGAAAGCCCTGTATAGTTAGCCTAGTTTTGGATTCACCTGACCTCGATTTGGCTGTTTAGATAAAGCAGTTCTTTTGAAACATTTGTGGCAAGACCTGAACAATATAGTGAAATAAAACTGATGTCACAAAATGACTTTGCACACTAAATGCAGAGTCAGAAAATTTTGTCCGAAATGTGTACACGAAAAAAAAAAAATATGACCTTACATAATGTCAATCACGTTTACACACTGCCTCTGAAATATTCGTCTGTCATAAAAAAATTCGGATCGGGTTCGTTTTTTTTCCATTTTTCGCATCCTTATCAAGCATTTTGAGAGGTGTTTTGACAATTCAGAGCCACCATACAAGCGAATGCCAAAATCCAGAATGGCGACAGTCAAGTTCATCCACTTCTTCTCGCAGCACAAAGTTCACAAAAGAGTTCACAAAAGTTGGTGGTCTTCTTTTTAATATGTGGGACTAATACCGCTTACAAAAGCATCAAACTGAGCCACTGACATCCTGAAGTAAACTTTAAATCACCCGTCATAATCAAACTGAGCATCATAATCAAAAAGCATCAAACTGAGCCACTGACATCCTGAAGCAAACTTTGAATCGCACGTAATAATCCTGCTGCTCCTGAGGGGGAACTCTCCGTCCTCTCTATATTTCAGGATTGGATGGACCCAATATTTCCTTTCTTTTTCTTTTCTAAAGAAGCGAGAGGACAACAAAATCATCCTCACTGCTTGAAGACTCCATTTAGGGCTTTTTTGCGAATTTTTTTGCAACGGATGAATTAATACACGTCAGACTCGATGTGTAAGGTTTCTGAGCATGACAAATTTTTATGATTTCGAATACGAAAAAGCACATACGAAGGTTTTGGACTCTGTGCAGAGACCTTTAATGTGAAAATGTAATCCAGAATTCTGTAAGTTTAACTAAAAAAAAAAAACAGTTCTGTTTTTGTAGTGAAGCGCAGCACTGTGTTCATTTACACGCATGCAAGTGATGATCCACTGTTTCATTGCCTCGTGCTTTGTTCATTTACTGTGAACTGAGGTGCTCTGAGACCCTGAAACAATGTATTATGAGCTGCTCATGTATAATTAATGATCACAGTGCTGTGGTTTGCTTTAAAATCATTTCAAAAGTGTGCAACAACCAGTAACAAACATTACAGCTAAAGAAATCCATCTGAAAATGTATGGCTGTACTGCCAGTTTTCTGAGACTAATTTCCAGGATTTATACCAGCAAAACTACAATATATTAGAAGAAGAAAATCTTGATGAACTGTTAGACCTCATTAATTGACTAGTTGGATGTTGGACAAACAATCGACTAGCTGTCTATTGTGACCCATCCCAAATATTGATTCCATCGTCACCTTCTCCAGTTTTGTCGCCAACTACATTTTCAGTTTGAAGATCAATAGGATTCATTTCTCAACATTACCCTAAAGGTCTTGCATGTTTGACCAAATATTTGCTAACGTAAAAGAATCCCACCCTTAAGGACACCTGCAGTTGCAGATCAGGGAGGTTACAGTGTATTGCAGCATCACAGCATTCAGGAAGTGCTGTCAGGCCTGATCTATAGCACGGCAGATGCTGTGAACATGAGGTGTAGATGGGCCAAGCAGCCAGACAACAAGAACAAGCATTTTAGCAATGCACTGACTCTCAGCAAAGAACACACAGATGACAGTTTGTTCTTGTCTGTGCTCCAAAACAGGTGTGCTGTCAGGGTGTGGAGAACATTGGAAGAAAGAAGAACAGGCAGAGCCCCGATTGTAACTGTGAAAGCGTCTTGGGAATGTCAAGAGAGATGCTTCCTTGGGTCAAGCAACCTGAGATCGATGGCAACCGTTGAGATCAATGAGTGTCCCTGACACTATAAAAATCAAAATATGGGTCAGCTGGACCTATTTGCACCCATTTCACCATCCAAGATGTCACCTGTTCCTAAACTTGTCTTTCTCAGCTGCTATATGGCTACGTAGACGCAACAGCTAAACACGGTTGTCGCTTCTCAGTGCTAATCGTTGTACACACCAAGGCTGGTTATGGGAGTGACAACCACATTCTACAACTGAATTAATTCCCCAAAAATATTCGAAGTACAACTGGAGTTTCATTAAATATTTAATAGTTTCAACTGAAACTAAATCATGCCACAGGAAAATAACAGAAACAGAAGTGTGTTTCCCAAAAAAAAAAAAAAAATTAACAGCTTTCACAACGATGCTGACTGGTTTTCATTAGTGGTGTTTTATCTAAAATCATCACTGTTATTTTATCTAAAACTCCCAAACTTACAGACCTGAATGATTTAACAAGCTGAGGAATGAGACTTGAGATAAAAAATGTGAAAACAATTCCTTAGACTACACCCAGGGGGTGAGTGTGATTTCGTCAAGTACAATATGTTCCTGGATCCTGGAACAACATTCCAATCAACCAGTCAGAACTTAGGGACAACTTTTCGGGAAAAATCTGTTTTATGCTAACAATCAGGGTTAGGTGCTTCTACACCCTTGTTATCATTACACACTGATTTAAGGAATAAATTATGGGTAGGGATTGGGTTTAGTCTATATTTTTGGACAGTTATGTTGATCCAGGATCAACAAAAGATGTTGATCCAGGAACATGTCTTACTTGGCAAAATCACGGCGACCACACCCAGGGACCACCAGAATATCATACTTGGCTCTTTTCACTTGTGCCACTTAGAAACACCCCAAAAATCCCATACCAATGTGCTAAAAAAACATGCAAACATTCATTAGAAACTGCAGAGCAACAATCTGGCATCTACTACATTGGAAAAATCTGTCAGTGCAGACAAAATGTACTTATAGTAAAGATGTATCTATGAAAACATGTCATAATATCTTATGCCGTGTTGCCTCCTAAGTTGTTTAAAGAATATTTAGATATTTTTTATTGGAAAACAAGTCAGAAAACACTATGTTCACATAGTCACTACTTACATTTTCTTAAAAAAAAATCTACTTTAAAAATGTAATTTTTGTTATGAGTTCGTACCTGTAACTGACCTGTAATATGGAAGTAGCACTTAGTAGCAGCAGTTTTGAATGAACTGAACTCATCTAAATGCCATGGGTTAAAAGGGTGCTTTACTGCCAAAGCTATGTAGCCGTTTGGCCTTTTGTGTTAAGTTCAAAAGCAGTTTCTATTTTAATCAGTTAAATGGACAGCTGAGTCTCAGTGTGCTCTACAAGTTAAATAACTTAATAATCAACTGATGTTCTGACAGTGAACTCTATTTTGACACACCGTGCTGCAAATATCATGCTAGTCAAGCAAGCTTAGCATTTAGATTTGTAGATAAACATGGATAAAGCTTAAAAACACAACGTGAATCGGACTCAGGGATATTTTCAGGGCATGCTGGGATACAGATTGATAGCAACAGAGGGCTAGCAAATTCCAAATGAAAACAGCAAATTCACTTTGATTTCAAGGAAATGTCATTAAGTGTGTGCGTACGCACCTGTGAATGTGGGTGTGCGGTTGTGACGCTGATGAATGGCTCTTCGAAAGCACTGTAAAAGCACAATTAAGATTCCATCAGGATAAAGGTGATGGTAAAAAATTATGTACATTAAAGAGGGTCCGGGCTCATCCAAACACGCCAGCACAAATAACAGAAGGGCCACTCCTCTGAACGAGGGCCGTGCCGAGAAGCTATGCAATGCAGAATTGATTTGGTAAGTGTTGGTGTGTGTTGTTTTTGCATGTGTGCACGAATGCATGCATGCGAATATAAGAGAACACTTTGTCCTCGTTATTTTCCTTGTCACTTGTCCTATGTATTTTCCCAAAAGCTGGGATTTCACTTCATGAAACGCATTTTATATTACAGCACCTCACGGAGCTCTATATGTTTCCAGTTGTCCATGCGGTCATTTTGAAATTGACAGCTATTCAATCTTTTTTAAGATGCACAAAGTTTATTTGTTTGTAACATACTCTGTAAATATATATTCTAAACAAATATATGACTTAGGATTTAGGTTTGAACTTATCGGAGAGTATCGGAGCGGTCTGGAGTTTGACAGCCTACACTTGTTAGTCAAAATGAATAACAAACAACTGTCCTAACCTCTTACCCATACGGTCTGGTTTGTTTAAAAGAATGCACAAACATTTACATGCGTCATCATGCTTTTTGGATAGGGTTTTCGTTTTAGCTTCGGTTCGTGAGGCACTTGAATGCTTTTAGCAACATGTTTCCCTGAGGTTACATTCCCCTGCTTTTATTAAGCAAACTGTAGGGAAGAACAGGGTGTGGATAAAAAGCAAAGGAAGAAGTCCCTTAACAGATGTAAACTTGTGTATCTTAGACATTCTCATTATTTCCAGTTATGCACAATTATGTTTATCTTGTCATGTGCCCACTGTTGCATAATTTTTGCGTAATATTACATAATATCTGTGAGACCTGTTCTCTGTTTGTTTACACTGCACGCCTCAGCTGCACACTAAGGACAAAAATAGTTGATTAAAAAAGTTTTAAGATCTTATTAAAGGAAAGGATTCCTGTTTGGTTCTTAAGAACAAGAAAAATCCTTAAATGACCATTTGAAAACACCATTTCATTTATGCTGGATTGATGCTGGTCGTTTTTGGCCAAAAAAATACTTTGAGTAATTGAAAGTTCTTAAAAAGTAATTATTTCTGTCAGGTTCTTAGAATTATTTTAGTGGCATTTAATTTTTAGTATCAGTTTTAAGTTACTTGTCATTTTTATATTTATGTTTTCATTTTCATTTCAGTTAAAGATTTATACGCATTTTGTATGTCTATATAATTTAATATAACTCTATTTCTTGAAAGCAAAAAAAAAAAAAAAACACAAAAACAGCATCAATTCCTAATCTGGTCCAGACTGGTTTTTCTGGCCAACCAGAATATGACTTTTCTAGTGAAGCTTGTAAAAAACAAAACGTAGTAGAGAAACTAGCATGCTAAACTCTACATATACCATCTTTTCAGCGGAAGTTCGCACCCATCATGTTTAAACTATACGTGGATTGTTGAAGAGTGCACAGCAAGAGTGCAGAGCAGCTCAAGTATGGTGGCAACCTCTTTACCTCCACGTGAGTGATGGTCTTGCATTGCTCAAATCAATTGTGTGGAGAACTAGGAGGCTTCTGCTGTGTTAGTGTGTGGGGGTGCACGAGAAAGATATATTGACATACTCTCTCGATAGTTCGTACATAATCCCGCCTGCTTTCAAAAGTGCTGATCAACATGACATCTGATGGGTGGTGCTGGCATGACTACTTGACCCTCGCCATTTGTTATTAGCATGAGTTGCAGGGAGTGGTTGCTAATCAGAGTTTCTGGGCAGCTTATTTGCTTCTTGTTTAGCAGGAAACTGTGCTAACATCAGGCCACATTTGGCTACAATGACGATTATAATCATCTGTTTTCATACCACCACATTCAAGCTGCATTTTAAGGCGCAGCAGTTCCCATTCTCTATTGATAATATGAATTAAATGATGTTATATATGTAAATATGCAGATCCTGCCCCCTGATTCATCAGACTTGTCCATTGTTTATTGTCTAAAATTGTTTTGTTGCACTGATTTTCAAACTCTGAACTAGACACAGCATTTTAAAAATATGTAGCTCATGGTGTAAGACGCTAAAACAACTCCAGGAAAAAGTGACATCACTGCTAAAAAGGCTGCTTAACGCATATTTACATACATTGTACAATAAATAAATACAAAGTTGTCAATAAAACAAACATTATTAAAGTATGTTTTACAAGAAAATACTATTTCAGTCTTTCTACTTAATGTTATTTTTAATTCAATGTTACTTGCTGTTTTTGAGTAATTCACTGGAAAATTAAATCGCAATTTCTGAATGAAAATGGTTTCTATACCAAATTTTATCAGTGTATGGCAACAGCCTCTCATAATGTCCTATAGCTTCTGGACAGGATTTTGGGGTGGTCCAGTGGGCACTGCGGCTTCTCATGAGTGCCACTGTCGCACTTGCGGTCTCATGGGTACTGATATTTCTAGCTGCTAAAGTTTCTGTGGACCATGACCGTGTCTGTGGCTTTTCAGATTCCCCGTTCTGTGGCTGGAATGAAACCCAAGAAATATACACTTCTTATGGTGCAGCACTGCAGTCTAAAATAAGATGGAGAGAATAGCATACAATTAGCTTCCGAACCAGTCAACTATAAATACATATCATGCATTAAAGGTCCTGTTAACAAGATCAGCTTAATATTTTTAGCTCAAGGAAATACTCTATCATCATTGTGTGCCTTTGAGCAAGAATCTTTACTGAAATTGATCCGAGGGGACTGCCCATGCAATTAGCATAATATGAGTTGCTTAGGATATAAAATGTCTGCTAAATGACAAGTAAGCACCTAAGGGTTATTACTAGTATAATAAGAAGCGATGAGTGCACTCAGGGAACTCTGTGCACAGTTCATACAAAGAAAATTACCCAGGCTGAATGTTTTTGTTTCATACATGTCACTGTCTAGTAGCTAACATACAGACAAGTTAGCTTGTTGTTGTTTGCTAATATAGGACTATAGATGTGAACACCAGTTACATGTCAGATACAAAATTAGCTCATATATAAGAGGGTTACAGTGAAAACTGAATCTCCTGCTTTCATTTTAACAGAGCCAATAGCCTTAAGCAGCTATCCAGGAATGCTAACTTATTAGCATGCTAAGATAAATATGTCTATTAGTCTAATATCACTCATACAATGGCTTGGGGATTCGACAAACCCTAAATCTAATATTAACCCATCAATACTGGTTTGAAGTATTAAACTTATCCTTTATGTGGTTTTTGATTAACTGTTTTGCTAGCAAAATGTGTAAACTAATGTGAGAAATGTGTTTACTTTTCCAACGTTACATTTTTGATGTAATTTTTAGTGTCAAAAAAGTAAGTTGAGTATGATTTCAGCATGATTTGTTTCATAAATACATTTTGCAACCTGTATTGTTAGCATCTTGTGTTACCAGTTGAGCTAGCACAAGAATGTTGAAGATTTCATCTGTCTACAGCTTTAAAGCTGAATATCCACTTGCATGCCATGCACATATCTAATTACGACAATGATTAGGATGTCAAGATGCAATGTTTTATTCATCAGGTATAGCTCTGATACAGGCAGCTATAAGAAGTCTTTATGGGCCAACTAGTATAAATGTGCAGAAGTGGGTCAACCCTGCTGTGTCTGCAGAGAGAGAGAGAGAGAGAGAGAGAGAGAGAGAGAGAGATCTAGAGCTTGCACGCACATTTAACAGACTCTTTTTCAAAGTAACTGTCCAACTTTTGAGAAAGTTGCAGGAATTCACTTTTGTGGCATTATGAGGTTCTTTGAACAATGTTTATCTGTTAGTTTTCCTCCCCACTCCTAATGAAATTTCCCGTCTGAGTTTAAGGCCCCTCGGGATAAGCACATGCGACAGATCCCACATTGTTCATTGTTGTTGTGCTCTTCTTATTGTATTTAAAGAAAAAACTCTGAAAACAAGAAACTTCACCACGGTGTGGGCTGCAGAGAGAGAGAAAATGACAAAGATCGCATGCTGGCAGCCTTTGATCTCCTGTCTTGGGAGACTTTTTTAAGGGGGTGGCACCGCTGTTTTTTAGAGACTCAGGAGAGAGAGAGAGACATGCGACCATCCTTAAGGACCTTACCGAGCCTTGTACACACGAGAAGTGTGGGTTGTTTATTTGCTGTGCCTGCTGCCCACCTCACGGTGCTCTGGGGAGAAGTTCCCATCTTTTCCCTGTGCCCTGAGGCCACTTGTGGTTCTGAGAGGAGAGGAACTTGGATCCCAAAGTCTTTCTCTCTCAAAAATGATGGAAAGAGACCAAGCCGAGCCTCTCCCTCAACAAACAAACATTCTCTTAATGTTGGAGATGTGCTTATAAATCATAGGGCAGACAGGGAAAATACTAACTGTTTGTTCGCTGGTTATACACCCCTGCCTTTCTTTGGATTTCGCTGCTTATTTAACCTCAGCGCAACCTTCTCTCAACATTGGAGGGGAACGCAGCAGTAGGGTTGTCACGAACTGTTATTGAGCAAACTGCTCAAAGCTCAATACTGATATAAATATTACATAAAAAACAATGGAAGGTTTCCTTTAAATATTTTTCATTTCATTTTATTATCAATTTAAGTTCCAGTAAATGAACAAAGAAACAAATTACAAGCAACAGAACAAATAAAATCAATGTAAAATGTATGTAAATAATCAGCTTTTTTTCACTCCATGATTATTAATACAATAGCATAATACTCGACCAGTCATAAAGACTTATTAAAGCTACCTTGTAATGATAAAAAAAATATTTTTTCTTAGTATTTTGTCTTGTTTTACAGCACAAATATCTAAACATTGTAAAACCAAGTTACATTTACTTCAGAAGAATAATTACCAAGATTAATTTCTGAAAAATGCTTAAAACAAGAAGAAATATCTGCCAACGAGTTAAAAAAAAAATTCTTACCCGATTGGCAGATATTTTTTCTTTTTTCAAGAAAGTCAAAAATATTGAAAACCATTTTTGTAGTATACTTAGTACATCTTTTAGCTTTGAAGCTATGTGCAATTTTCAATATTGATGACTCATCCTGCACTTATGGGTGTGTCCAACTTTTTGTCCAATTGGATGCCCTTGATAACGAGAATTTGCTTTGCTTAAAACTAGAAGTGGTTCCTGGCTGATATTAGCTAAAGGCTTTCAGCTCTTCAAAAATAAAAAATAAAACATATCTCAGATATATCACTCCCAAACAACAGGAAATTCAGCAGGAAACACAAATTAAATAAAATTTCACACTTCATGCAATATATGGGACTTTAATTCCTCAACCAAGAATAGCAAGTGCTATTTACAGAGCGTGCACATTCATACACATGTGAACATTTGAAAGCAGCTGCCTGAATATGGATGACCAAGAGGAAGACGAGTATGGGAATGTGACGAGGTGTCAGGTAGAGGAGGGTTGAGGAGGTGGTGTAGCCCTTTAAGACGCAGACGTGGAGCCAGGCTGTCGCTTTGGCATCTGCAGGGGTGAGATAGGGGACTTGGCTGCACCGCAGGGGCCGAAGCTGGCCAAATCTGCACTTCTCAAATGCAGACGCACACACTAACTGTGACAGCCTTTTACCTCCAGTCTTTATAATATTGATGCCCTTTGCTAGTGCCTTCCAACTGCATCTGATAACTATAAAGGACTCGACTGATAAATGACTGAGCCTAAATACAGCAATCAATCTTCACACTCCATACTATCTCTTGCACAAACCTCTGACCCTCTGGTCCACTCGGGCCCTTAGCATAATCCATTTCTCATGTTTACGAGCCACTCTCCTGCAGTGTAGTTTACTACAGCCCCTGGTTTTGCTCAAGCGGGCCTGTTTCCCATTTTTTATGAGATATCCTGTCTGTTATTAACTCCTGGACACAATCCAACAGCCTCAGAGACTGGACGTGATAACACCCTGCTTTCTGCAATGAATGGACAAATCACTAAATCATGATTTTATTATGTAGACTCCAAAACTTGCTTGAGTTTCCCAGTTATTGGTACTTCAAAGGATAGAACTTGAGAAAAATGAGTGCGCTTAACTCTACAGAATGTGCCCTTGGAGTGTACTTCAAATTTTGTAAATATTTATATAAACAAAAAAACAGTACTTGCCAAAAGTAGAATATTAATGAAAAAAAGGACACTTAAGTGTACTTAAAGGGTTAGTTCACCCAATAATCAAAATTATGTAATTAATAACTCTCATGTCGTTCCAAACCCGTAAAACCTCCGTTTATCTTTGGAACACAGTTTAAGTTATTTTAGATTTAGTCCGAGAGCTCTCAGTCCCTCCATTGAAGCTGTGTGTACGGTATACTGTCCATGTCCAGAAAGGTAAGAAAAACATCATCAAAGTAGTCCATGTGACATCAGAGGGTCAGTTAGAATTTTTTGAAGCCACATTAAAAAAGTTAACAGCTTAAGTCATTTGTGGATTAATGCGTATTGGAGACGCGAACCGGATATCACAAACTGCTTTGTTTTGAACTGTCTTACAACAGACACGAAAGAGAAGACAATGCTGAATAAAGTCATAGTTTTTTTTTTTTTTGGACCAAAATGTATTTTCGATGCTTCAAAAAATTCTAACTAACCCTATGATGTCACATGGACTACTTTGATGATGTTTTTCTTACCTTTCTGGACATGGACAGTAAACCGTACACAGCTTCAATGGAGGGACTGAGAGCTCTCGGACTAAATCTAAAATATCTTAAACTGTGTTCTGAAGATAAACGGAGGTCTCACGGCTTTGAAACAACATGAGGGTGAGTTATTAATGACATAATTTTGATTATTGGGTGAACTAACCCTTTAAAGAGAGACACTCATGAATGTTTTTCAAGTACATTTTGTTAAATGCACTGTAATGATGTCAAATTTACATTAAAGTGCATTTTAAATCTTTATGTTTGAATAATATTTGTTGTGCTTTAAAGTACACTCATTTTGATGTGTTTACTAACATATTAAATCACATGTATATTTTTTTTTTACAAAATTTTAATTGTAGTTGTTTCATTTAAGTTACTGAACTGAAGCTTCATTACAAATGTGTTATTGCAAACATTTAAGTACACTGAAGCATATTTTTTTCTATGATGAATGCTTCTCAACATTCTGCACACTTTAATCATATTTCAAAGACAATCGAAATAATTATAAAAATACATAAAAAAGTACTCAAGTCAACATAAATGCATTTAATATAAATATTAACTATAATAAATTTAATTTAATTGCAAATATGATGCAGTTAATTATCAAAACAGCAACAGAGTAATGCACAGGCAAGCACCACAACAAACGAAACGGAAAACTCTAGTTAGTTTTTTAAGAGTCTGTTTGGTTTTGGCGCCACTATTATATAGCTACTTCACCATTAAATTGAAGAAATTTGTTGCTCCGCCTAAAAAAATCAGACACAATTACAAAGGCTTCATTAGCATAAAACAATAAGAAATATTGACAGTTTCATATAACGGTAAACGCATGTAAGAAATAAGCAAGGTACTGTAGTAGGAGGCCAAAAGGGGAGATTGGATACTCTGAAGAGCTATTAGCACAGAGGAAAGAATGTGCAGCTTCCCTTGTTTAGTTGTTTGGTTTAAATCACCTTTACGTTTAAACTTCAGAGGAAGTCAACTCCCTGCCGTCCCCGGCGATTGAAACCAGCTCCTCTCCTGATTCTTCACTCGCCTATATCTGGAAAAAGGGGAAATGACATGTCTTTTGGGGCTTTGACCCTGACCTCATAAAATATGGCCTTTTTAGAGATGCAGGATTGTTTGAACAGGATTTAGAGTGTGTTAGCAGGCTAGCACTTGTGCATTTGTTAGCATTTGTGTTTTATTCTTATATACAGTGAGTGTGTGACAAAGTTGTTTTAATTGAATGCATATTTGAATGCATTGTAATGTTTTTATCAGCTGTTTGGACTCTCATTTTGACGGCACCCATTCACTGCAGGGGATCTATTTTCGAGCAAGTGATGAAATGTTACATTTCTCAATTTCAACCACTGTATGGGTCAAAATTATCATTTTTTTCTATAATGCCAAAAAATCATTAGGATACTGAGTAAAGATCATGTTCCATGAAGATATTTAATAGATTTCCTACTGTAAATATATTTTTGATTAGTAATATGCATTGCTAAGAACTTCATTCGGACAACTTTAAAGGAGATTTTGTTTTTTTCGCACCCTCAGATTCCAGATTTCAAATAGTTGTATCTCGGTCAAATGTTGTCCTGTCCTAACAAACCATACATCAATTAAAAGCTTATTTTTTTTCAGCTTTCAGATGATGTATAAATCTCAATTTCGAAAAATTGACAGGCTGGTTTTGTGGTCCAGGGTCACCTATTTGCTAAAGCCTTTTGGGTTAGAGCACAGGGGCAGAAAGTAAATGAATATTTTAACTGTGCTGTTTTAAAATATTTGTATATCTTACTGTCAATATAGTAATACACTCTCACAAAAAAAGTAGTGTGACAATATCCTGAGTTCCCTTATACTAAACATGAGTTTTTATAGGCTAAGCTGTGTAGGAATATTACAAAAGGTGTTTTTAATAATGACGCAGAGAGAGAATGACACATAAAAGCACAAGGGTTCTCATTACATTACCAAATAAACCCAAATAAAAAGCCCTTTGTAGTCGCCGAAGCAAGCGCCGCTTTCATCACCTTTTAGGAAAAACAACAGCCCTTTCATGACTAATGCTATTTCATAAAAAGGACAGAGCAAAAAAGAGAAAAAAAAAGAACAAGATGTCTTCGGTCGTCCTAATTGAGAATGCCTGTGTGTCTATTTTAATTTGCTTTACATTTCAAATGACAGCTGAGGAGCCAGACGGGGCCTCGCGTTGGTGTCAAGCACCTCGAGCTCGCGGAGGGCCGTGAGTGCCGTCACCTAGCAACGGCGGAGAAGCAGCCGGCACAAGAAAAGAAAAGGGATCCCTCTCTGAAAACACTGTGTGCGATCGCGCTTATTCATGCTTTTGTTCAACCAGTTTAATTTGAGCTCTGCCGTCGGAACATTGTGTTGCTTTTTATAAAACTGCATGATATGTTCTATGCAGTGATTCATCTATCTATCTATCTATCTATCTATCTATCTATCTATCTATCTATCTGTTTGTCTAGCTATCTAAAAATGTATAATAGCCTATATAATAATTCATTTGTACAATAAATACAGGTTTATGCATTTTTTCGTACAGGTTTATGCAGCCCTTTTGTTGCAACGCTTCTTCTTTTCACCCAAGCATCTGCAGTCACAGATCTGTGTGGGGGTTGACTACGTTCTGGATGGGATTTTAGGCCGGCGGATGAAGGTAGAGGGGTAATTTCCAAATGGCTTGGCTCAAAGCGTGTCTTTGTCTTCACCGGCTTTCATAACCAGACTAAAATCTACAGCCCGCACAAACATGAATCCTGTGCCAAAAAGAGCCCACGGAGACAATACATCATAGACATTACTACTGCATGTGATTTAAGCTTAAAGCTTAGTCATCAGTATCAGTTAAATACAAAAAATACAGAATCTGTTGGAGTTTTCCAGCCATTTTTCCCATTTAACCCTAACATTTCTTTTAAATAGCCAATTTCCACCGTGTATTTTTACCTGGTTCTAGTCATCTGGTCATACTGCTCATATACTCAGTGTAGTCAGTATTGAATATACATTTAAATATCGCCCCTATGGTGGAAAATGCATATACTAAAATTAATTTAAAATAAGTTTTATTTCATGCCAAATGTACTACAAAAACATTTACATATTTATGTACTTAATAAAAATACCCTGCAATTATACTTTTATGTTTACTAAACCTGTATACCACATAGTGACATTTAAACAAATTTTAGGCTTAATATTAAGAAATGTGCTTTGTGTACAAGTGGTAATCCAAATAAAGTTTCATTATCATTTTTATATCAGTAATTCTCAAGCGATATGTCAGTAAATACGTTAATAGATTTGAACTACTTCGTATGAAATGAAAATATATTACTTTGTACTAGGGGTTCTAATTATGTCAAATCCATTTTATACGTCTGTTTTCTATTCTAAAATATTATGATGACACATTATAGACGAAAATAGCCAGCGTAAATATCAACTATGCTAAAAGCAGTTGTGTTTGTGCAGATCTCACATTAGTAATTTAAACTAACATCTGACTGTCTGAGCTTCTCTATTCACGAGCATATCCACGTGCATCTGTTCCATTAGAAAAACACCTTGATTCAATGAATCTGTTCATCGGAGCCCCTCCAAACAAGGACTATCAGAAGTCCTCTTGATTAGAGGATTGAGATGCTCTTTTTGATACAGAAGTGGGCATCATCTTGTCTTTGAGGAAGTGCTGTGCTTCATCAGCCATGCTGAGCTGGGCTCTTTACCAGACTGGCTGTCTTAGCAGACAGAAAAAAAAAAAAGAGTACAAAAACAACCACTAGTTAGGTGCACTTGCGCAAGTCGATCCGAATACACAGCATGCAGCCTTGCCCATCAGTGACCCAATGTTTTACACTTGGAACATTGTGATATCCGCCTTAAGAAAACAGCACCTAACGCCCTTGATGTCATAACTGTTCATTAGCACACAAAAAGACTACAGATTATTAAGCAATTCTTTTGAACAACTGTGGATGAAGTAATCACTGGTACACACAGTCTTTTTAAATGCAATAACAAATGCAGATCCTTTTTTTAGCCAACAAGCTAGAGTGTTTAGTATCTGGTTACTAATCAACATGTTGATATCGTCAGCTATTTAAGGGAATGGGTCGCCCAAAAAGATGTTTTTAACTGTTTTTGTCCATACAATGAATGTCCATGGAGTCCAAAACAACACCAGAGCCCACCAAAAGTTAATGGGGCCCAAAACAACTTTGGACCCAACTGAAAGTGAATGGGGTCACTAAAACAAAAACAAAAACATTGGACCCTACTGAGGTCAATGGCGTCTAAAATAAAAAAAGGACCTCAAGTCAGTGGGGCCCAAAACAACACTGGATCCCACTGAAAGTCAATGAGACCCAAAACAACTTTGGACCCAACTGAAAGTGAATAGGGGTAAAAAAAAAAAACACATCGGACCCTACTGAAAGTAACTGGGGTTCAAACCAGCATTGGATCTCACTAAAAGTAAGTGCGGCCCAAAACAACAATGGACCCCACTGAAAATAAACAAGGTCCAAAAACAAAACAAAAAAACCTTACTGAAATTCAATGAGGTCCAAAACAAAATAGGACCCCAGTGAAAGTCAGTGAGGCCCAAAACAACAATGTACCCCACTGAAAGATAATGGGGTCCAAAACAACATTGGACCCTACTGAAAATCATCGTGTCCAAATCATCATTAGACCCCAGTAAAAAGTCAGTGAAGCCCAAACAACATCGGACCCCACTGACTTTCATTGTAAAGACAAAAACACAGAGATTTTATTGGTTTGGAAGAACATGATGGTGAGCAAATGATGACAGTTGTCAGATAATGTAACCTCATAATTAGTTTTGCACTATTGTATCATGTTTATATTGAACCAATTGAAAACTAAAAGTCAATGGCATTTGATCCACTTGTACTTCAGCTCTTTGTGGTGTCTTGCACTACGCTGGTAGGACTGCGAAGCACTCAGTCGGGGGCCATGAAAGTTATTCACAAACACTTCCAGCCTAGCTCCGTCTCCTCTAGTCCACACTCTGCGATGAGTCTTGGCCAGACCTAATGTTGAGTATCTAAAAAGAGCCGGCTGGCTGTGTGGGCGTATTGAGTGAAGTTCAGGCCAGGAAGTTGCCTACACAGCCCTCAGTCTGAGTCAATTTTCACAAAGCTACATTAGGACAAAGGGTTTGAATATCAGACTGTTAAAAGCCGTGTCTGATCCGAACTCACTCTCCACAACCCCCTGATCATCTTCCCTAAACGCCCCCTCCGCCTCCACATCACATGCTTGCACACGGCTGGGCTCAAATCATGAAAACAATCCTGTCAGGCTCGTTTCTGGTCACAGTAAGCATGTCGACGAGATAACATCTATGCACTTGAACGTATATGAACCCACAAAGATTAATTGATAGAGCATTTTTGTCTTGATTTCCAGTAAAAATATTTAAACATCCTTAAAACAAGAAAATTGTTAAGAAGCAAAATATATATGTATATAAACATTGCTAAAACTTTCAACAATATACAATAATTTTAAATATTTTTATAATATTTTATTAAAATAAAAAAGGAATGTAAAAAGGCAGTAAGGTTGCATTATTATTTTTCATTTAAAGCTTTAATTAAACAACATTTAGTCAGTTTTAAACATCCTTACTAGTTGAGCAAAGGTACAGATAGTCAAATATATGTTTAAAATATTAAAATGTTAAATATAAAACATGATTTACATTTTTATTAAAATAAAGTAAATAAAAATTGCCAATGAAGTTGCATTTTTGTTGTATTTTTTGTTTTAAGCCCATTTAATAACATTTAACCAGATGAGTTTAAAAATGTAAAATAATATATATATATATATATATAATCATATTAGTAAAGAAATAAAAAATGCCAGAGATTTCTTTTCTCATTTTAATCATTTGTTTAACAAAGTTTAGTCAGATTTATGTTTCAATTATAAAGACCTTCTGAAAACCCAACTACTTTGCATCTCAAGTGGTGTAATGCATATTGTTACTTTTGTTAAAAGTACTGTTTACATAAGTGATTTGTCATGGTGACATTGCCTAATGCAACTGAAAGCAATAATAAAAGCACGCGTGCGGGCATAATGAAGTTTCAGGTATGTGTTTATAATGAGAGCCACGAGAAACACGTTTGTTCTGTTTCCCCCAGCAGGAGAAGGAGTGGAAAGGTCTCTCTCTCTCTCTCTCTCTCAAGTTCTTTTAACCTGTCCTATCGCAGCTATTGTTAGCGGTTCGTCCGTGGTTGCCGGTAAATAAGGCAGCGGCAGCTAATTCCCTTGACATTTACACATCTCTCACGGTGACTCACATTCGGCTGGAAGGTAGAGAGAAAGGCAAAGTTATCAAAAGACGGATTTATTGTTATTTATCCCTTCGTGGCGTTCATAAACTTAGCTAGTCCCGTGTGTGTATCTCGCCATCCACGCCCACGCACTCGCTGTTGTTGACAGTGCCTGGTGTTCTTTCCTCCATTTACCTCAGTGGCTGTGATCTCAGAGAGCGCGTCAGCGTGCCGGTTAGTGCGTCATGAGGGGAAGCATCACCTCACGACGAGTGCACAGCGGACGCGCGACAAACGGAACACAGCACTGCCATCTATCTCATGCTGCTGCTCTAAACAAATCCCTGTCACTAATCCTCAGATGCAGCCATTTACATTCCCTCTCAAGGTCCGACAACAAAGGAATGCTACACTAAGGCGGCTCGAGGTAAACAGAGAAAAATCCCTAAAATCCTTCTGCAGATGACAATTATATGAATGCGACACACAGTATGCATAAAATACCGTCTCAGAAGGAATAATCACACAATTGAGATACAGCAAACAAATACTGAAGACATTTGAAAGGATAGTTCGTTAAAAATTGACAATCATTTTGCTCACCATCTTGTCGACGGTAGCTATGGCAAAAGGAGGAATTTTGAAGAACATTCTAATTCAGAATATCATGTCAGTCCCAGTCCTCATTAACTTTAATTATATCCAACAGATTTTCCAGGATGTCCTTTAAAAGTCTGAGTAAAAAGATTTTAATCAGGTTAGACGCCATATTGATTTTAACGCTGATGAAAACTAGTCTTAAAACGGCACGCACTGTTTAAAGGTGCTAGATCGCTTCATTTTATGGTGTTTCCTGAAAGTTTTTTTCAAATTGTATTTTTCTCAGAAAGACATTTCTTCAGCCGAACAGTCGCTATGTTGTTCAATACAGTCTCATTCATACAGTCTATTGAACACATTGTAGTTCTATACCTCACAGCCTAGTTTTAATTCCTGTCAAAAGTAAGGACCAGGGAATAAACAGAAACGACCCAAAACATTGATTTAATATATTTAATGTTTAACATTTAGGTCACATCTCCTATTTCTCGTCACCATCTATCATCGGTCACATGACATAGCAGTATCTCCAAGCAAGGACGTACAGTGAATTCAACAAAAGGTGAAAACACTGGGAGTGTGTTAAACTCACACGTACACAAAGTGTGAACACTGAGATTACACACACAGATAAACATGATATTGCTTTTTCCATAAGAGGGTAGAGGTTCAAAGCAAGTTCAACTGACACTGAAAAGGCAGTAGGGATTTGAATGTCTTTACCAATAGAAGATGTACTTACTGCAGAATATTGTGCAATAAAAGAGTAAAAAAACTAATATTCTTCATTTTAAAACTAAAATTTGCTTCAGTTGCAGTGATCAGCACTAAAAGTGTAGTGCTGTGAAAAGACTGAATATTTCCAATCACCTGATGCAAAGCCAGCTCCATTCATCCAAATGTCATCACTGCCAAGTCCAGAAATTTCCCATCCGTTTCATCGTAGACAGTCGCAGACAAAGGGACTGAAATGTCAATCGAGCCAAAGTGATCAGTAGATACAGGACATATCAGCTTGTGTCTTCATGGACCATTTCACGTAGGTGAGCCCCATCATGTTGTGACATCTACATGCTAATCCAGCTCCATGGTCGGAGCAGAGAAGACGACTGAGCAGTCGAGCATCATCAATTTTAAATTTAACAGATAATTGCAGTGTGTCACATAGATTCTTGAAATATCTGAATAGATCGCTGGATGGCCTGCTGTTAAGATTGATTTGATGGAGTCTGGATTGCTACCTGTGTAGGAACAATTGCGTAATTAGCATTTTGGATGCCCAGTAACAGAAGTGAAATTACTGCCATTGAAGATTTGTAAATTTAAGATAAAGATTTCCACTTTTTTTTAAAGTTAAAACTTACAAGCAAATATTGTGTGATTAGAATTTGGAATCCAGAGCACTAAATGATCTAACAGTAATGCAAAGTAAAAGAAAACTCTTTTGTAACTCTCTTTGTAAGGATTTGGTGTGCGAAGAAAGAAAATTCTGAGTGCCGTCTAATGCATGACACACTTTGTGGTTATTTTGCATGTCAGAGACTAGATATTGTAATACACACACCTACAGGAAGTCTGTGAAGGACAAAGGTCACTAGTGGTTAAGCTCAAGAACTGATGAGCACGCAATCCTAACTTCCCTTCTTTAGTTTGTAATGCTACAGACAGGCACCGCTCCAGTGACAGCACTGAGGGTTATGTTGAGAGATGAATGTGGACAAAGGAGCCTTGAAATGCAGGTAGCAACCACCCAACCCCCATCAAGTGGTCTGGCACACCTAACAAAAACATAACCTTATCCACCCTACTTTGCTAATGCAACAGAAATACCAAATCCAGGAGACCAATATGTCTGTCGTGAAGGAGCTAAAATGCCAGAATTAGCATTTAATGCACAAACATATACATGCCATGATTGGCCCTGACCCTGCGCTCCGGCTGGCTTTACATAAACTTCCCCACATCGTTCTTCCACGGCAGCTGTGTCAACACACACAAGGGTCCTGACCTCAAACAAAACCCTCATGAAAGTCATTATACAATGTCCCACTAATTTACCCACATTTGGATATCTGACGGCAGTGTGAAATCGTAAATACGCAATAAAAATAATGGCTTGAATCGGCGTGTTTGGTTTTATAATTACTTTAAAAACACTGGGTCTCATTCACTAACAATTGCATAGATGATTCATCTTCATACGCACAGGAGAACTTCTCGTGAACAATTTTTGCCTAATTTGCAACACATGCATGTGCACGTGAATTTGTTCTCAACCTTGTTCTAATGATAATAAATTTTAAATTTTTTCTAAATGTGCCTGAGGTTAGTCATTTACATAATAAACAGAGTCTTATGCACAATCTTTCCTTTCCTTACACTCAGCAAATATGTAGAGTAAGTAAGACCCTTGAACAATACTCAAAACCTGTTCAAACACAAACTTTTATACAGACTATAGACCTCTTATTAGCATGCATCTGCGTTTTTATGCACTTCCAAAAAAAAAAAAAAACCTTTTTAAAATTCCATCAAGTTGAATAATCCTTATGTGTTATAATTGAATAATTTAGGATTTTTTTCAATAAAAATGCATAAGGATTGTTAAATTCAATTTGATGGAATTTTACTGTTAATTAAATGTGTACAACTTTAAAAAGGAAAAAGGAAACCTTTCTGACTCTTTTACTGTATATGAATAAATATTTTATAAAGATGAAATATCTACATATAAAATTTTATCTTAACACATATAAGGCCACCAAAAGTATGTGATTTCTACATATTTGTTTTATAAATTCTGAATAAAAAATTGGTCAGTTTAAATACATTTAATACGAAAGTTATTATACAGTTTTCATGCATGAATGTCTGTATCCAGGCTGTTAGTGAACGAGACCCATTGTTTTAAATATTAAAAGACTAAAGTATGTTACATGAAAGCTACATCAAACTAGATCATATGAATTTGCTCGACAACCATTGAACCATTGTGTTTTGAAAAGTGACCTTTTTCAGACCAACCATTCATACCAGTTCTGTATTATTGCTAACATAAATTAGTTAGTAAGACAGCGCTGAGAATTTATAGGTGGATATTATTCTAGCAGCTGGATGTTATTTATTCTTCGTTTGTGGACTTCCTCGTCTCTGGTTTCACTTTTTATGTTTTTCCAGAGGGCCCCTTGTTTGGTGTCATAACAAACAGGCCCTGCACCTCCATTCGACAATGTTCCTTCAGCTTCGTTGACACAACTTCATTGCATTATGTGTTGCCCCGCTGCATTTTTTTGTTTTTCTTTCTTCTCAGATTCACTGTGTCATAACGCATCGCGGCGGATGTGCAGTTACAAAGTGCCCGCATCATATGCAGGTTGGGTTTCAAAGCAACGGCCGAGTAGGGCGTTGAAAGTGACTCATTGTCACCTCGTCAGCCTTTACAGGAGAAGCCGTTGCTGAAAACACCTCATTGTTCACATCCCAGGTTCTGAAAAATGTTGATATAGGTGTTCGGCGTGCCAAGCTCCCTCCTCCGGAAATCAGTCGCACACATACAGTCGAGCAGCCACCTCTTCAGGCCTGGCCCCAGACCCTTTCAGCCATCACTGTGTCACTGCGGGGCTGGTGACTAACGGTTTTGGCTGCTACTTTTGCAAGGAAGCGGCTGACGCTTCAGGGCCACTCTGCCAGAGTACACAAGCTGGGAATCTGGCCAGTGGCGATATAGGAGGGAGCTGCAGGCATGCCAGGCCTGGGAGGAAAGCCATCACATTAAAAGTGGCTGTTCAAAAAAGGAATAAAAAAGATGGCATGCCGTGACGACACGCCGAGAAGCTAAAACAGCCCGCAGGCAAATAAGCGGGATGCGCCGTATGTAAATGGCCGTTACCAGCGAGCCAAAGGACAGCCATTACGTGGCACTGACGTTAATTTACATGTCTGATATAGTAAAGATAAGTGTTGTAGTATCCAGTTCTAGGTGCTAATTTTAGCGCAGACTAGAACAAAGCCATGCACATGTACATGAAGGCCATTTCCTCCTGTTCAATTTTGACCTTTGTAGTCAAGACCAGAGCGCTTCATCCGCTGACACATCAACCCACAGAGGCTGAAAAAGGCCGACAGAACAATGCACTCTTAACCTGTGAAGAAAAAAAAGACAGATGAGCAGAAAACGGGTACTGTCCCCAGCACAGAAAGCTGAGGCAATTCCTTTTGTGTGAAGACTGTGAATGGTCGCAATACTGCTGACCGCACACCACAGGCATTAGCAGCCGGCACATGGCCAATTCGGTTTGACCTTCAAGCTGGTTCCTGGAGCACAGCTTCAGCGAAATGCCCCCTTCAACCTTTTTGAAAGAGCAGTCATCTGTTTGCCCACTTCTCAGACCTCTTCTTTGTGAAATTTAGTGTTTTTAACAGCGGGCAGTCAGCCACAGAAAACCAGTCAACCATGAACTGAAGCCTTTTCAAACTCGACCCCTGACTTATGCGTGACAAAATCCTCACCTTTCAGGAGTTCAGCCTGTCTCCTCTGTTTGTTTTTCAAAACACCGTGGGCTGATTGGAGGATTTCGCTTGTGTATTCTGCTAGACAAACTCCTCTAACGAGGATTTATTTTTGTTCGGAAATGCGAAAGGAGTTGTAGAAAGGAAGGAAAACAAAATCATGCATTTTGTTGCTGTTAGCTCATTAGAAGATGTTTTCTTTTCACCACCAAATCTTATCCATCATTAGAGTGATGCTCTCCAACAACACCCAAGAAAGGATTTGTATGTTGTATACTGCAGTACTAATCTCTAAATTTAAAAGGGAACAGAAAATGCGTTTCGTAACTTTGTTGTTGATGTCAAAGATTGTGTGTCTAATCAAACACTACACTATAAAGTAGATACATTTCGGTAGATGCCAACATGGGTGAAAATTGTCAGAAAATAAGAGACTTAGGGATGGGACTTGTATTCGTAAATACATTTTTGGGTTCATTTCATGTTAATAAGTTCAGCTAAGGGAGTCGGATTATTTGATTAAAGTGGTAATTCACCACAGGCAAGGACTTTTAATAAAATTGGATGCACTAGAAAGGCAAAATTATTTTTGGAAATGAATGCTACATGACTAAAGAAAACAGAGAAAAAGGGCTGTGGTGTTCCCTTTTGCCAAAAGGACAGAAAAACTTCAACACCCATAATGCACTGGGCTTGATATGACTGTCTGTGAGCAGGAACACAAAAATACAGAAGTACGATCTGTCAAGTCTTTTTCAGACAAACATATATATCAGTCTCGCGAAGTGGAGAAAAAAATGCACATTGTTTATTTTTTTACATAACTACTGACATTTTAACAATACAAAGCTGGTTGAAAATTGGCAAAGTTAACTTTTAAGACAGATTCACTAAGACGTTTTTGAATCACTAAAAAACACGTAAGACTCAAGAATCAAAACTACATAAGTCATACTGTCACTGCACATGCTTCTTCCTTTTGATTCAATAAAAAGAACCAGCTCATAAACAATTAAAATCATCAAAGCCTCTATTATGCCATTTCCAACATTGCCTTTCATGCAGTGTGTAATGTGTAATGTGTAATGTGCTGTATGTGAATGTCAACCCAGTCTCACGGCAGTTTGTGATTTGGTCACGTAATTTAATCTATTTATTCGTGGCAGGGATACGTTTATTTCGTTATTTTCGTGATTGCAGCACGTTTTTTAAACTAATGCATTTCAATTGGATGCATCTTTCGTGCATCAGCACAATACTTTCTGATTCATTAATTATTACAAATATTTTCCACAGGACAACAGAAGAAACTCACTGAAACTTAAAAAAAAAAAAAAAAAATCGGAGCTTAACTTACTGTAACAAAACTGAGCAACATACTTTATTGCTGGTGACAAAAACATATATTAAAACGTTTTTTGCTGTAAAATGCGCAATGGTGCTTTTTTTTTTTTTTTTTTTTTTTTTTTATAGGCCTAGATTTTTTTTAAATTACAGAATTCAATATCAAGTCCTTGACACATAACTGTAACACATTTTCACATTTAGAAACAATATAGTTTAAATACAAAGAACCAAATAAATAAATAAATAAATAAACTAGCAGAGATAGGTCTACATATCTTTTTTTTTTTTTTTTTTTTTTAATTTAGACTCTAAAGTTAAAAGTTTTTAATAAGGTTATTGTAAAGGCTGCTTTAAAATGCGATAGCCATACTGTCGTTGATGAGCCGCTAATCGCTGTCAGATTCTGTGACTGAAATAATATGATTAAAATAAAGAAATGAATGAATACAATGATAAAATCTAAATAAATGTTGATAGATGTAGCGTTATAGTTTTAAAAATATCAATAAAAAGCAAATCAACACAGCTTCGAAATAATAACCGAAAAAGACCTAAAAATTTTACTACATAATTTATATACAGCGCCGCCACTTCCCACCACGCGCATCACGCGCTGTGCATCCATCCATTACTCCCAAAGCGTCAAAAACTGAAGCGTCGTCAAGCGCCTCTAGCGTCACTGACATGAGATGTTTATCGCTTTGAAATCACGTTCAAGAAGTCTCATTCAGCACACATCGCGATACTTGCCATCAGTTTACAAGAGCCGCAGGTTGGGTGAGTAGTAGTAAATATGCTCTTTTAATGCCTGTTATAAAATGTATTCTGTCTTCTTTATTAATCAGATGAGCGCCTTATGTTTACTCTCTGTATTATATCGGTCATCCGAGGCTGTCTTTGAGTTTCATTGCATTCTATTATTTCGGTCTTATTACCGGTGAAATATTACAGTAAGCCAGAACACGGGCCGAGCGGGGCTCATTCTAAGCCCATTAGCCACAATCCAACGCGGACATTCATATCACAGAATCTGACAGCGATCAGCGGCTCATCAACGACAGTATGGCTATCGCATTTTAAAGCAGCCTTTACAATAACCTTATTAAAAACTTTTAACTTTAGAGTCTAAATTAAAAAAAAAAAAAAAAAAAAAGATATGTAGACCTATCTCTGCTAGTTTATTTATTTATTTATTTTTTTGGTTCTTTTTATTTAAACTATATTGTTTCTAAATGTGAAAATGTGTTACAGTTATGTGTCAAGGACTTGATATTGAATTCTGTAATTTAAAAAAAATCTAGCCCTATAAAAAAAAAAAAAATCAATAAAAAAGTAAAAAAAGCACCATTGCGCATTTTACAGCAAAAAAAGTTTTAATATATGTTTTTGTCACCAGCAATACAGTATGTTGCTCAGTTTTGTTACAGTAAGTTAAGCTCCGATTTTTTTTTTTTTTTTTTTTTTTAAGTTTCAGTGAGTTTCTTCTGTTGTCCTGTGGAAAATATTTGTAATAATTAATGAATCAGAAAGTATCGTGCTGATGCACGAAAGATGCATCCAATTGAAATGCATTAGTTTAAAAAACGTGCTGCAATCACGAAAATAACGAAATAAACGTGTCCCTGCCACGAATAAATAGATTAAATTACGTGACCAAATCACAAACTGCCATGAGACTGGGTTGCGAATGTAAACAATCTGCAAAGTTGTAATGCTGAAAGTGCACGATAAATAAAGTTATTGTCTCCCAAATAAAGAATCAACTCTATACAGCTGAAACGAGTCGTTAGTCATTGGAATCCCATTTCTGTGATGGCTACATGTCACGGGGTAACACATTTGAATATTGCGCGCCTGTGTTCTACGAACAACTTGACCCCGCCCACAAACACGTTATTCTACTGATGACTGCTTCTCTAATCTCGGGGAGTTCAACGCAGTTTTCACAAAGCGCTTGCTGTTGAAAGATAGATCAGTATACCGTTTATGTGGACCTGCTGCTCCACTGAATCGCAACCTGTAATATGATTAATAATAGATGTTTATATTTTCTATAGAGTGTTCAAAATACAGAACTATTGAAATATTCCGACGTGCTGACCAATCACAACAGACTGAGCCATCTGACCAATCAGAGCAGTGCAGGTTCACAGAAAGGAGGGGTTTAGAGAGACTGAATCGTTGAATGAGGTGATATTAAATGCACATTTTGAGAAACGAAAGAGTTTTTTTTTTTACTTTGCATGCATGTAATCCCATTCTAGGAGACACCCAAAACATTATTATGAACTGTAAAAATGGCATAATATGTGCACTTTACATTTTATGGTTGATTTTAGGGACATTTGTTTGTTTATTCCTGTTTGCTAAAAAGTTTATTTTTTGGGGTCGCTACTTGGTGTCCAATTTAAAAACCACTGTACTGGAGCTTCATCCCAGACATACCCAATGCTACCCATGCAAAAAGAAATGAGTACTGTCTTAGAAGGATCCTGCCACAGAACTGCTTTATTTACCAAACAAACACAACATACTGATAAGTCAGCATTGAGTTCTGTGTACATACGTCTACTGATGTTCAGAGAGTCATTGGGGTGCTTCAAAAGCGCCTTTGGTGTGAAGCGTAAACAGACTCATCCTCCAGGGAGGGTTGTGGTGAATTCTTACGTGACGGGAACTTAAACACTGCGGCTGAGGTGCGGGAAAGAGTGAAGTGAAAAGAAAAACAAAGGAATGGAATTATTGTTTTAAAAGTTTGGCTGTTGTTACTCAAACCCCAAACTTTTTGTTCTCCTATTTGCCTGTTTTATGTCAAGTTTTTGATTATGTTAGCTATGTTTAGCTGCTTTTCATGAAGATCTGGGGGGAGCTGTTCCACACCGCAATGTAAGCAGCACATAATTGCCTGCGGACCTGCAAGACTCACAATGTTTCCACACTGATGGCATAACTGAACTTCAGATTTATACAGAAAATAACGTGATTTCTGACTTACCGATCTGATTTCTGACTCTCTGACTAAAGTACATTGTCAGAAGTGGGCCATTGAGAATTAAAAAAAATCTTGATCGTCATGAAATCTAATTTAAATTTGGAGGGTTGTCATATTTATATCCAAGTTTTAATTAATCCACACAGAAAGGAATCCAAATCCTAAAAGTGTAGCGATAAGCTATAAAGTTGTTTGGATTCTGTCAGACTTTCTGCAAGAAAAAGTGTGAGAATATAGGAAGTTCATTTTGTTGGTCTTGTTTTACTTAATTAAAGTCTATGCCAAATTTTTTGATAAACTTTAACTTGAAGCATTTTCAGCCGAGTTCAGTGCAATAAAAACAGGCGTTAAGCTAAATCTGTACTTGCAGTGCAGCTTTATGCTATTACACTGACAATGTAAGTGAAAATAAATATGTTCAAGGCTGCATTTCCCAAAACCAGTGTAACCCCAAAGACCACTGGTGCCAAGGATTTTTGCAATCTTACAATGCGTTTGGGAAATATTTCCCAAGTTACAGGGTTGAGGTTATGGTTGACATCTCAAACAAACCTCTATAAAGATGCCGACATCCAATGCGTACAGATTTCCAAACAGCACTTTGATTGTGTCATTGAAACGTGATCATTTTGCGCTGACTGTTGATGTCTAATCATAACCATGAAATTCAATAGCTTAATTTAGTCATGTTACTTCACAAACCAGCGCAGTGCCAATATTCACTACCAGAAGACATTTATAGAAAACCAAATTGATGTACAATGAAAGAGCTCAATTACAGCACCTTTTAGACCTAGTTTTAGACCATGAACATGATATATATATATATATGATATATATATATATGGGGTCCTTTGACTCATTGTATTGTTTTCAGCCAGAACAAAATCCTGAGCAAGTGGTAAGGAATACAAGGTTTTCTGAAATAAAGAAAACGTTGCCGCAATGCACAAAACACTCAGAATGCTTTGACTCTTAAGGAGATGGGATTACTTTCTGTGATTGTGGGTTTCATTGTGGAGCAAGGGGATCGTAAGCAAAATCCTCTGTCAGGCACTGGTGCTCATCCCAGTTTCTGTGTTGTTTCTTTCAACCAAAAGGACTCTGTCTCAAACGCATGTAATCTCGGTGACAGACAGAGGGAGCGAAAATTGAATTTCGTATGAAAGGGGACAAGAAAACACAAGTAGAAAAGGGAAAGGAAATAAAGACAAGGGTTTGAAGAAGCAGTTTTGTTTATGCAAAACAGGGTGGAAGTGAGTGTCCTCTTAATAGTTCATAACAAAGACCTTTGCAGCTTAAATTATAGAATCAGAACATGTACTGTATGGTTAGCAATGTGTTTTGCATTATTCACGACAACTTCGAAATCTCAATTATTGATGAAAATCTGAAAAAAATGAGAGTAAATGAAAGAACTGTGTGAGAAAGCAAATGAAAGACAAATGATGCGACAGCAATGAAATACAAAAACAGCACAAACTGAACATGAAAGTAAAAGACGACATTGGCGGAAAATGATCAAATGCTACAATTTTTGAGCCAGAATTGCCTAAATTTATTACATTTTAATGTTAAGCAATTGCTTTTATTTACAGGACAATAATTGCAAGCCCTTGCTGAATTAAACATGCACTTAATCAGCTCATGTCGCATATTATTGTTTTAAATGTTTACCATTGCTTACTACAGACATCGTATTTTGCACATCGTCTTAATATAATTATTGACTAGCAGTATTCAGTGTAAATTGTGCCATATATGCAATAAGCCACTGCATCTGGATTTCATTTCATTAGCCTACGTGGGTTTGAATCTGGCCTGTCTCACTCCATTCTTCTTCACCCCAGTGTTTCCTATTATATCTTCACTCTCACTATCAATAAAATGGCCCAAAACATCATTTCTAAAATGTAGCCGTGAGTTGCTATGACCTGTAGTGACCTCATTAAATGGAGACGGCGCTGTGGAGGGTGTCTGAGAGTTGAGTGTTCTTAAAAAACATCCTTTCAATCACTGTCCTCAGGGTTCTATGTCCTCAACCCATTTAAAAATATATAGATTTTTTTTTCTTTAAATGGAGAGGACACTTCCTTAAGTATCCTGTTCCAGACATTCTTCTGAGAAAATGACCCAAATAATCACACGTTCTTCGGAAACATTTGAAAAAATCATTGAGATCTCTTTCTTTTCTTCAAAAACCATCTCAATTTTTCTCATATGTGCTGTGATTTGATTTGCATCCAATGTGAATTCAAAATGAACTTGAGAATTTGTTCAGTTCATAGCACTGCTTTTTTGTTTTAGTTAAGAGCATTTTAGAAGCTAATAAAAATGATTTAAAAAAAATAATGTTAAAGCTTTATTCTCTACATCAACAACCATTTTATTATTTTTTATTTTTCCCATGGAATTCTAGGAGAAACATCTGAGATCATAGCTATAGCATCTGAAAATAGAGCTATACAGTTATATTAACCATCAAAAATGCTCTTAACTAAAACAAAAGTATAATAATAATTAAAAAAACGAATGTGGGTAGATATTTTTGGTTTTGGAAGGAACAGGCCTAACCCCAGATCTCAAACATAGCTAACATAATCAGAAACCTAACATGAAATATAATACACTCACGTGTTTTGCAGATGCTTTTATGCACTGCATGCAAGTTATGAATTTGATCAGTGGTCCAGTGCTCCAGTTAAATTAAAGGGGAAGTATGTCATTCCAAACCTGTATGACCTTCTTTCATCTGTGGAAAACCAATAAAATAAAAATAAAAAGTTTTGTTCATACAATGAAAGTCAATGGGGTCCAATATTTATGCAAAAGTAAAAAAAAAAACAAAAAAAAAAAAACCACTACATTTTCATTAAGTTTCCTGATCTGTGAAGGAACAACCACTAAGCAATAAAATATTTCTCTGGGCAGTACCATCAGTTCTGAACGGACGGTGTGAAGCAAATGATTGTTGTAAATGGGGTTAATACTAGAAAAGGGCTCCAAGAGCCCATTTTTTTTCTTTCTTTCTTTAAAGCATTGTGTGTATGTGTATGCACGTCTGTTCGAGGAGGCTTGGGGCCCAGACACTTGGAATCATTTGGAGAGTATGTTGAGTGTGGGTGGAAAGGAATGCGTGCCCAGATAAAAAAGAAAAGAAAGTGAAAGAAAAACAGAAGAGAAAGGAGAAGGTGGGGAGTGTGTGTGATAGACGGAGAAAGGGCAAGTGAATGGGGTGGCGGAGGGGGAAGTGCCACCTGAGATGGAGAAACGCTTTAAGTGGCAGAACGCAGGGAGGAGAGAGAGGGTGAAAAAGAGGACAGCGAAAGAAAGGAAAAGAGGTGGGAGAGGGGGAACAGGAGGGAACAACAGACAGAGGGGGGAGAGAGAGCAGGAGAGAGATAAAGAGAGAGAGTGCAGAAAAGCAAGCAGCCCACTCTCTTACCTACTGTTCTCCATCAAGCAGATTTCAAATGGCTTTTGCAGGTCTCGCTTAGGGGAACATCTATTCCTATCACAATGCTGCCCACACACATCTCTCTGACAGCCGACGGGAGGGGGAGAGCGAGTAGGAGAGAGGGGGAAGAGATGGAAAATAGAGAGAGAAACACAGAACAAGCGATCGTTCGGGCCTTAATGGTGCACTAGCCTGAGCTTGAGGTTAGCATGCGAAGCCCCTGCTGCCCATGAGGTCCAAACAAGGAGGCATCCAATACCTGGAAAAAGTGAACCATTAGCATTTCCGTTCAGCTCAATAGCAGTTGCTTGGCTGGTGCAACTGCAGCAGAAGTATGAGACCTGAAGGGTAATAATAACAACAACTACAATACTAATACTACTACTACGAATAATATATGTATTAGTATTATTTTTACCAAATAAGACAGTAAAACAGCATAAGAAAGAATTATAAAAATGTACAAGTATACCACTATAAAATTACAGTACTATATTTATCGTAATTTCTTCCGTTTCAAATGTTAAACTATAAAGGTTTTTCTATTTTGTTAACAACAGCACTTCAATTAAAAGTCTGGGAAGATGGTTGTTGGCGTATGTTATGGTGTATGCTCTGAGATCCTGAAAGCCCAGGATCATGAGCTGCTTACGTGTAAATGAACATGATTTGATAATGGCCAGTGCGGATTTATTTCGAATTTAATCATGCAACCCTATTGCATTCCTCTTCCCTCTACCATTCCCATTCAGCTATCCATCTTTGTTTTCTCTAACCCATCTTTTCTATTGACCCTGTCTGTTTCGAGCATCTCATCCCCTCTCCATCCCTCCCCCAGCTCTCCTCTTGTCTTCTTCCATCATCCTTTGCTCATGTGAACACGCCTGCTCCGAGAGTGACTGCAGCCTCACTGCCAGAGGATTCCACCGGAATATGAATGAGGAACCAGCTTTTCCAGAAAGAACCGGGGCAGCAGAATAGCAGGACAGTGCAGATTTACAGATATTGATAGTTTCCATGACAGATACTGGGGTTGAAATCAGGAATAGTTCTTATTTTAAACAGAGATGCCTCAGAAGCCCTAGGGGTCTAATAGCCTGTGTATTTGATGGCATTGAGCATTCTCTTTCCACGATAGTTTAATATTGACCATCTGATCAATAATAAAGATTGCATTCATATGGCGAGTCCTATCTGAAATTGATATATGCACAGAAAGTGACCTCAGATATCTATTATATTCAATGCCCAAAATTACATGATGAACAAGAGGTATATTGATTTCTGAAGAGTGAAATAAACCATGTTTGTGCTTTAGAAAGGCCATAGAATCCTCAATTGAGCCACATAGAGTTGAAATACCACTGACATTGTTTAAAACAGAAATCCCTGCTGACATATTTCCGCCCATTGAGGGATGGTGCCCCGCTTTGAGTCTGACAGGCTGACGAGGCCCTAACCCTAATCTTACTGATCCTCCAAGACCGATCAGCCTGTCAGGCACAAAGCGGGGCATCTTTCAGATATCTGCCATGTTTCCGATTAAAAATAGCTGGTGCGAGACATCAAAGGGCTGGTTACAGTTTTAAAATAGCCTTTATACTTTAATTTACATCACGGCCTGGGAAATAAACCATACAAAAACGCTTTGTGAAAAAACGGCACTATTGTTAGGGAAGCAGACATTGTCATTCTAAAAAGCATTTGTTTTGGATAAAAGTGTATGCATAAAAGACAAGTCATCAATACTTTCCAGAAGAGAAAGGCTGTATATTTTCAATTTGTACAGTACATTTGCTTAAAATACATTTTTTTGTGTGTGTTTAGGACACTAACAAAACTGGGAATAACCAAGGTAAGAAATTCTGAAATTGGTGGGAAAACATGATACAAAACACAGGATATTATCAGTGCATAAATACATCGCTAACCAAACCGGTTTACGCATTCCTGTTTAGGTCCAGGCTACCTCAAAATCATATGGCGTTCCTTGAGGTAAAGATCCATTGATTCAAAAAGCTGGTTGCAATGCAGGTTTGTTTACATAAATTTTCATGAGTACAATATTTTACTGGGGAATACATTTAAAACATGAATATTTGCGTCAGTAGTTAAAAAAAGCATGCCTCCTAACTAGCAGCCTCATAGGAGGTTGCATCCGGTTTCTGGTTGCTCTAGGTTTGGCGTGTCACTCACCTTTAGTGTGTAGACGGTAGTAACCCGTGTTTTAAAACAGTAATTAACCGTAAGCTACAGTCATGAAGTGATACTTCATATCAGCACAGGTACACTCACATGCGCGCGCATGCTTACAGAAAAATAACTTTGTTTTCGTTGCCAATATGTTAATACTTAAAATGTTTATCCATTAGAATTTAAACTTGTTTTCTGGTCGTTTTTTAACATTGCAAACACTACCCTTTTTTGCCATCATGGGCTTTACAATGGCTTCAGTCACTTTTATAATGAGGTAAATACATTGTCTTTAACTGTAAAACTAATCCTAAAGTTTCATTTTGTCAATTAGATGTTAGTTTATATGTTTATTAAGTTGCTTGGCTGGATACAACACAACTGATTTCATTTTGTTAGGTCTTTTGGTTGACATTTTATTTATTTAATAGTTTAATGTTATTCTATAATAAATATTCAGTTTAAAAGCATTATGGACCACCTACACTAACCCCTCAAACAAAACTAGATCTGGGTCTGATACAAGTGCTGATTTTGTTATTTAGACATGTCAAAATAAACACCTCCAGTACAGTAAAAGAACGGAATGTGGTACAAAAAAATAAAATTAGCATTGCATTGAAGCTTTCTGAATTCCTGTGTGGTCCCGTTTCTCATTCTTGTTCAACACATGTCTTGTGTGTGTTTACTCTTGGTTAATCCAGAATGTCACATCTGTCTCCATGGCCGTGGAAAGCTCATCTCTCCTACGCTGATCTTAGACCAGCCTCTCCGGATGAACCCAAACCAGACCCATTGTGAAGGTAATCTCAAATCCAGTCTGAGATCATTCTGAGAGAGTGACTTCCACCAGTACCATCTCCATAGCAGCAGAAACAGGATCAGCACAAGAAAGACCCTTGTCCTCGCATTAAAAAAACTAGACTTCTTCGCAGGGCAAAAACAAACACTCCCACCCTTTCAACAAGGCATTGAGGCACAGATTATGAGGCAGTGCACAAGACAAACCATGTTCCACGAATAGACAATAACTCAGAGACCACCCTGAGGACATTTTGAGCCCCCGACGAGGCTTCTTTGTCGTGTTTACTCAAACCCAAACTCAACTGCACAAATTAAGTTTTTTTCCAAACCCTGTGAGCTGCTTCCATTTAGCCTTCTAAGATATGTCCAAGGTGGTTCGTTTTGCAAACTGAAAAGTAATATACACACACACACACACAAACACACACAGAGTTGTGCTCATGAGTTAACATACCCCTTGCAAAATGTGCAAACTGTTAACAATGGAAACAAAAAAAGATCATCAATAGGATCATGAAAATTGCATGTTATTTTTTTGTCTAACACGGTCCTGAAAAAGCTATTTCACATAACAGATGTTTATGTATTCTCCACAAGACAAAATTATAACTGAATTTATAAAAATGACCCCGTTCAAAAGTTTACATACCCTTGAATATTAATACTGCGTGTCGTTTCCTGGATGATCCACAAATGTCTTTCTGTTTTTTGTTAGTTGTTCATGAGTCCCTCGTGGGTCCTGAGCAGTTCAACTACCGGCTGTTCTTCAGAAAAATCCTCCAGCTCCTGTACATTCTTTGGCTTTTCAACATTTTCTGCATATTTCAACCCTTTCCAACAGGGACTGTATGGTTTTTAGATCCATCTTTTCACATGGAGGACAATTGAGGGACTCATTCATAACTATTATAAAAGGTGAAAACATTTGCTGATGCTCAAGAAGGCAACGCAATACATTAAGATCTAGGGGGTGTAAACTTTTTGAATTGGATGAGTAGGGTAAGTTGTACTTATTTTGTGAAAAATTGAAGTATTTAGCTTCTTAAGTGCAGTACCAAATGAAAGAAAATATGATCTTCAAACAAAATACGAAAAATGTACAATTTCATCATCCTGTTTAAAAGTTTACACCCTCTGGCTCTTCAATTCATTGTGTTGCCTTCTTGGGCATCAGTAAATGTTTCCACCTTTATAACAGCTGTGTAAGGGTACTATTATATTTATATCTGTATGATTTCTATACTTTTATTGAACACATATTTTCAACATTCAATCATTTTTTATTATTATCAATATCTTTTAATTAGTCATTTATTACAATATCTTTGAGAATACATTTTATATTGAACATTTAAAACAAGTAAGTCACTGAGGTTCTGTTTTGGATGTTTCTTTAGGAGGCAGCTGTCTATATAGACTACGAGGCAGCTCACTAGAATTTGGAACATAGTTAATGACTCCTAAATCATGTGTTCCCCCTCAGTCCTAGCGTGACTGACCTTTACCATCTCGTGACTGAACCACTGTGGTCTTGTGGTTCTGGTGTCATGACTAAGCTTGATTGTATGAAAAGAGTGTGGGCATTAGCATTGGTATTAGCAAAGCCCTGGGCATCACAGAGGAGCAGCTGGCCATGAACGCTCCAGCGAGACTCGCCGGGCTCTGGAGCTCACTGCAAATGGACTGATCTGGAATCAAGGGTCTGTTGAACATCTGCTAATTTTCCAGCAGTGCTGCTGTTGATCTGAGGCCTGGAGGTGAGTGATGTTGGGGGTTGGTTCATCAAGAGTGCTATGAAAACTGGAGATTCCAGATGATGTCCATAAAATGATAGTTCACCCAAACATGTTGGCCCACACCTGTATGACTGTGTTTCCATGTGGAACATCAAAGAAGATATTTTTTTTTAAAAATGTCTGTTTTTTTTTTGTTTGTTTGTTATTGGAAGTCAAAGTTAACAAAAAAATGTGGTCACCAACATTCTACTAAATATTGTTGTATTTTGTGTTCCGCAGAATAATTAAAGTCAGACACATTTGGAATGACATTAGAGTGAGTAGATGATTTTCATTTTTGGATGGATTATCCCTTTAATTTCAACATGAAAGTGATCATAATACATTTTACTTAATATGATGCATTTGTATGATACGTATAATATGATATTTAGCCAATAAATAAATAAACAGAACAAATAAATATATAGGCTGGGATTTGACAAAAGCATGCACCACTTAATTTTGCACATTAAAAATGTGTATTAACATGCGTGTTGACTTCAATTTTAATTTCATAATCTTTTAACAAAATATAAAAACTTTCTTTTGACTTTGTTTTTAACTTTCAGCAACTGTTATTTTTCTACTGATAAATAAATAAATAATCTAATAGTAATAACTATAAAAAATAAATAAAAATAAATATAATAATTATAAAATAAATACATTTTGAAAAATAAACTTTTCTAAATCTGGTGGATGAAAAAGTATAAAATTGACCCTACTTTCTTAATAATCATATCATACACAATTTATTAGTGCATATTTTGTTTTTAAAAATTTTAAACGGTTAATATAAAATATAAATGTTTATATTTTTATTATATTAAACACACACACACACACACACACACACATACATACATACATACATCAATTGTCAAATTATTGCATACACATATTTATTTATTATTATTATTAAAAAGCAGGTACAAATTTTTCCTGATTTACATTGCTCCACTATAAACTTGATATTCTGTCGCATTGCAGAAGTTAAATGCATTGCTTATGTTCTAGAATTTCATATTCTAAAATCCTCTTTAATGACCAGTGAAGAAAAAGCACAGTGACCAACTCCCCTTCTCCCCTCCCTCTCTCCCTCGCTTCGCTCCCTCTCTCTCTCCATCCCCACCTTAGCAAAGACAAACTCATTTCCATATAAATGGAGTGTAGGCCTGCAGCCCAGGGACCAGGCAGAATTGCAAATATTTCATCTCTTGCCTGGAGATCCTGCTGCTGTTTCTTAGTCGCCATCACCCATTGCTTTAGTCCCACCTTCTCTCTCTCTCATCAAGTTGCTTCATTTTGTGCTGTTATGCACACCTGATCACAACACCCAAGCACCTGCGGGGGTCAAAGAGGCCGCTCTGGCTGTGATCACCCATCAGTTGTTGTAGCCAGGTTTGAATGCAGAGGATGCCAAGAGAGCTTTGGCTAAACCAGGGGGGTGAGCAGACGAACTCTCTCTCTCTCTCTCTCTCGCTTTCGCTCTGTATCCTTCACCATCCACCCACAATGCCATTCTGTTTTTATTCTACCCCCTCTACCCAGAGGCACCTGACATCCTGATTTAAATCTTTTTGTTTAAGCAATATCAAATCATGCTGCAGAGCTGTATTTCGGTGCAGCTGTGAGTCGACGACAGGTAATATTGCTTTTATATGACAGATCTATATATAAAGTTGATAAGGAATATTTCGGGTTCAATGCATTGTTGTTATAGATAAATAAAATTAAAAGTAAAACCACTAAACGGTATAAAAAAATTGTAACTTGAGATAAAATAAATGTAAACTGAAGTATAATAAAATATTAAAAAATAATAATAATTAAACTTACTTTATTTCAGCCATGTTGCCACAGTAAAATTTCTCTTTTTACATAGTTTAAGTTGATGTCCTAAAATAACTAAGTCTGAATTAAAAATGTATAAAAAACTATGTAAGCTTATTTAAAAAAGCAAAAACTAATAAAAATAAAACAAAATACTGCAAAGTAAAATAAAAGCGAAATAAAAATAAAATAAAAACAAGCTATAATGGTATCATAATGATAGTAAAATAACATAAATATATAAAATAACATCATTTTATATAAACACTTTAATTCTTTTTTTAAATCTTATGTATTATTTGAGTTGTAAAGATCTTCAAATGATCAATTGTGTAGTCGTTTTAGAGTTTAAAACATCTCTTTTTTTAACCATTAAGTTTTAAAATGAGATTTGACTTTACAAGGTAAGTAAACAAGTGTTTTCACTGACATCAAGTTTACATGCTTTGTGTTAAATAAAATATTAGATGTCAGATGAAAAATATAAAAACCAAAATAAATGAGTTCGAGTACTAAGATTATTTAAATCGAAACTGAAATAAAATAAATAGAAATAAAAATGGCAAAAGCACATAACAAATTTACTAAAATTTTAACTAAAATAATAAAAAAAACGGAAAATATAAAAGCTAATATAAAATATTAATAAATCCTATAATAGTATATAAATAATACCAAAATAATACTGAACCCTACTTTCTTAATACTCTTTCTTGGGACTTTCTGAGCAAAATTCTTGAGGTGCATATTTTTCTAAAGAATAAAATGCAAAACAAATTACATCAAAATAATAATGTAAAAAAGTAATGACTTTCCATGACAAATCAATATTATTCCTGCTAATTTTTATGGTAATCGACATGCCCCAGATGCTGTCAATTGCACTCAACCTAAAATATTCCTCATATACATTTAGCACTCTTGGACCACTGCTTTGCCAATCAAATTAGAGGACTGGAACTAACTGTTGTATAATTGTTTATGGCCATAAACCTGCTCTTCCGAATGCCATTTTTCCTTCTCTGTTTAGACATTAGTACAGTGTCAAGCACTAGAACGTAATGGCTACAGATGGCCAGGGTGTAATACAGTTAGTTATAGTAACACCAGTGCCAGCAGTTCAGATTACATGATCTAATTCTCCACTCCGTGTGTGGCTCTTTGTCACACACCATGACTTCCGACGCTCAGGCTCTGTCCACATTTAACCACCCAGAGGAGAGCTGGAGAGCGAGACTGCAGCAGAAAGAGGCAAGATAGCAGGATAGTGGGGGAGAGACACCGTCTAATTGAGGAAGCATTATTTTTCCACCAGGAGAGCGCAATAAAAATTGAATGAAGAAATAAATAATTCAGTTTTAGTTTCCAGGAAGAAAACGTCTTTTCTCTGACTGATAGCAAAGAAATCAATGCTTTCTTACTCCTCGAGCGCTCAGAGCTAAGGGCTGGTGCGTGGGCAACTCATGCACGGCTCCGACACACGACATGTGCGTGAGAACAAGCTAAAGTCTGTTATTAAACAATTTAGGGTGTCCCAGTTCCCAAAGGTGACTGATGACAAAACAGACACAATCGGAGAAATATGACTGACTGGTGTAAAATTAATGCAGAATGCGGGAAATGGTGCTAAAGGGACTCTGTAATATTATATTGTGTATTTGCATGATTTTCTTGCTCCAATTTCCAAAAAACGTGAAATCTTTCATTGAAAATACAGAGTGCAGAATTTGAGTGAAACAGTGACATAAATATTTACGTTTCAGATTTTTTTCATGATATCTGCATGATTACAATATTACATTTCTGGGGTCTTTTAATGCTTCACTGTATATATATTCAGTGTGTGTATGTGTGTGTGTATACATGTTTGTATTGAAAGTAGATATTAAAAGACATTAAATGATTGCTTGATTGAATTATTTTATTATATTTATTTTAATATATCTTTATATTTATTTTAATTAATTATCCTTTATTAAAAAAATGACATTTTGAAACAAAATGCAAATATTTGCGTGATTTTAATAGTCAGTCTTGGGATGATTAGTATTATTATTAGTATTATTATCCCTAAAAACTATAAATCTCAGATATTCAGTGTGCTCTTAGATGCTTTGGACACAACTGTGGTTAATTTAATTAAATATAAAAAAATATTTAATTATCCTTAATTGTCCTATATGTGAAAGTGGACATGTGGATACAAAATGCAAATATTACCACGATTATACTACAGTACTATTTCTCATATTTTGAGGCCTAGCAAGATAATAACTTTTAAGAATTGATCATTTGAGACTTAAGACTGTATAGCAGTTCATTGTTTTCAATGCCTAGTGACAAGAGTTTCTGGTGGAATAGTAATATACAGTGAAAAGAGCTGCGGTGGATCTCTTTTAGCTTACAGTCAGTATTCTCATGAGTGTTTCAGTATTAGTCAGATATCATGCTCATAGAGTCACCCATGCAGGACGATACACATGATAGACCGTCTAAAAATGGAGCTTCAACCCATTACACGGAAACAGTGATATCAATCTGTGCGCGACACCAACGTCAGAACGACTGAGGAGACAAAATATGAGACTTCAGTGAACAGTATTCAATCCAGCCAAAAGGTATGGTATGAATCGGTTAGGTGTAATGTAAAAAAAAAGTAGAATTGACAAATAAAGGTCTCGTAATCTCTTAATTTTCTCATTTTCTTTTAACTTTTTACTGTAATATTTTTGTAAAAATCTGTACATTTCTGTCAACTTTAATACTCTGTTTAAACTGCGCTCTTAGAAGCGGTAAATCTTCGGTCTGGACTGCTGTAGTTTTATTATGACTGAGAAAACCACTGGAACGTTATCCCAGTAACAACAATGGACGGCCTAAAAGATCATTCTTAATGACATTACAGCCTTTTTTTACCACATCGATGTTCTGAGTTGAATTATAGCTTTGGTTTACACCTACAAAGAAACATTAGTTGAAGCCATTTGATCCTACACTGTTTTGAACATGTGTTTGTGTAGTCTGTCAACACAGGGTTGGGTTTTCCATTTGTAGACACATGAAGAATCTGCGATCTTGTTTAATAGCCTGTCTGCGCAACCCAGGGAAAGACAATGCAAGGTTAATGAAGCGCTACTCCATCTCGCTGCCAGACGTAAACGCTAACTTGTGTTTATTTGGAAAATCCTAATTCCCCTGAGAGAGGCGAAGCAGGACAGGCATATGGGAAAAAGAGGGGGAAGGATAGAGAGCGAGTGGAAAAACAAAAGAGAACAAATGGATGATGCTCTAATCCCACTCTGACACCCACTCATCCTGCTGAGCCATCATTCCATCCGCCAAAGGAAAGCTGAGTCCGTTGTCCTCTTCCTCTTCCTCTGTCAACAATTCCTTTTCTCCATCCCTCACTCTCCCGCTTTCCTTCCTACTCAAAGGCTCAAAGGTCACATCTAGGCAACGCATCACAATGTTGAGGATCTGCCATTTATGGAGACCATGAGAAAAAGAAACCCTTCTCTAGTCAAACCTCAGACATTAAAAAAGGGATGTGCAAATATTGGTATAAAGTACCACTTCCCTTAATTTAGCATCCACGGAACTTTTCACTGGCACTTTCGCAAAGCCAGACTTTTGACTATTTGCATAAAACCTTGTCCGCTAATTCTGGCCAAGAGCCACCCACCTATACAGGAAGGAGACATCTGACTAGACTGAGTTTTTGTTTAATGCATCCGAAACGGGACGCAACTCTGTAGGCCTGGGTATCGGTACAGATTTCAAGATAAAATGCTGAGTCGCAAGCTTTTAGGTGTGATTCAGATCTTGATCCGGTTTCGCTTTTGATTATACCACTTAATCTTTGGATTTTTTCATCAAATCATTTAATTTACAATCATTTTATATTTGAATTATTTTATTAAAAGAATTAAATGTTTATTTTAGTAAAGCCTTTGGAAACCTTTGGATACAATATTTTTATGATTAGACTATTTAGTTAGTTAGTTAATTAAATTTGTATATTCACATTTGATTCTGATTCAGTTTTTTTGATTCAGTGAAGGTTCCATCAGACTGAATCAAACAGTAAAGGTCTCTATGCACACTGAGTCCGAAATTTTTGTACATTGAAAAATAATACAAAGTTTTGTCCGTCATTAAAAAATTCGGATCAGGTTCGATAATCTTGTGTTTTCACATTCCGTAGAAAGCATTTGACAGGAAAGGATGGCGAATACGCGAAAAAAAGAGAGAAAAAACACAGAAAAAATGCATAGGAAATATTGGACTCATTGTGCAAGGACCTTAACTCCTGAGTTTGTGAATGACTCATTTTGAATGAGTCATTAGAACGGGCTCAAAAGAGTAATTTGTTTATGAACGGACTACACTGGTTGCACTGTAGGTTTTTTATATTTATGATTTATTCACTTGAAAGAACTGGTTCATAGAGAGTCATTTGTTTTGAATAAAACACTGGTCTGAATAAACAACTGAATCGAAAAACATGTTTTCTTGCCATTATTTCACAATTACATTTTTTTTATTTTTTTTTTATGTTGTTACATTTGATTCTGATTTCAGACTTGGCTTTGCAGACATATAAAGGATTAAATGGCTTCAACTAATGTTTCTTTGTAGCTTGTAAATCCTTATGGATGTTTAATGAAAAGAACTGGTAAGAGCTTTGTTTTTGATTCACTAAAAAATACCTGGCTCTTACCCGTCATTTGTTCAAAAACCAGGTCTGAAATTCACTGGTCTCAAACTGCAACATAAGAACAAAAACACATGGACACAATATATGAATCAACACAAGTTTAGTTTTTTATAGACACGATATAAAATTTCTGACTTTTACAATCCTTTTACAAAAGTTGCATTGTTTTGTGCGTTAAAGAGAATCATTGTTCATATTCCGTAATGAGTAACTCCCATGATGCATCTGGATGAATCATGCCCATCCAAGGTGATTGGCTTTGAATGAGGATCAGTGTCCTGCTTCTTTTACTACTATCCACCTTGTTTGTTTTGTAAGAGAGGGCGTGGCCACTTCTACATTTTATGGGTGTGACTTCTGGTCTCATTTGCTACAAAACAGGTAATGTTGCTGACTGATATTGTAAATTGGTGTCTTACCATTTAATTGAAATACATTATCTTAATTATGGACATACTGGTTTGTAGTGCAAACAATTTTACCATTTACTGCATGTTGTAATTCTTCTCATTACTTCCCTATAGTGGCTAATGAACAGGAAGTCTCGCCCATCGGTTTACTTCTGCATTGAAGAATAAGGTGGATCGTCTCATGTGGTTTTGGATGATCTTGGTGAAAGGCGAGTGGACTAACACTGTTAGAAATAGCACGTAGAGGATTGCCGCGAACTCTCACCATTATTCACCGTAATTAATCTACTGATCTGTGGCTAATTGCAATAGTATCCAGCTGCAGACCCGCAGCACCACCAGCACTGCCAGGACCCCGCCATGAGGACCCCGCTGCCAGTACCGGAAGTGAGGGGCGGAGTAAGCACAGAACCGGAAGTGAGGGGCGGAGTTGTATTAAGACAAAAGCATGGCGGAGTTCAGTATCTAAAGTTCAGCGTTTATCTGTTAAATGTTTAATTTGTGTTAGGATTTAGGATAGGTATTAGAACGTAAACATGGTTTATAAGGACATCTGTGTCATCATAAGCCAAAATAAAAGTAAGTTAATCCAAAAAATGCAGCGTGTCCACCAGACCCATGAACACTGGCTGAATATCAAAAATATGAACACCACACAGGTGTTAAAGAAGTTTATCTTGTTAAAGTGTTTGTTCCACATTCCTGTTATATGTATTGTTTGTGAGGTATTGTTACCTTTATAGTAGAGTTTTTATTTATTAAACCCCAATTGTCAACGTTGAGATAATTGTGTGGTGCATTCAGTTCAGTTTTACAAAAAAAATTATTCAGAGCTTCAAACTGTATGTGCTGCACAATGTAACTTCATATTAACTGTTTAATTATTTGTGTATTTTTGTTGCAGTAAGATGACAGCCACTATTTCACCTGGCAAATGACTGCTACTGAAAAACCAGGTTGGTTATAAAGAAGTCGGCTAAAGATTGGACTGAAGTGTTAAACCCTTAATTACCTTTTTTTCAGGATATCCACAACAGATTGGGTGTTGACTGTGGAGTCTTCATGTTGATGGTGAGATATTCTGGTTTGATTTTTTTTTTTTTTTTTTTTGTCGATAATGTTTCTTAACTTTTGCTGTTTTCCAGTATCCTCTACATCTTGTCATGGGAGCACCCTTTGATTTTACATCTGTAAGTAATTACCAGTTCAAGTAATTGACCTTTATGATGTTGTAGCAGTTGAAATATCAAGATTTTACTATTTTTGTCTTCCAGTGCGACTTTCCAAACATTCAGAGGTGGTAGTTTAATTCTTCTAGAAAACTTTGGGGGTTTCTCTGAAAGGTAGATACTGGAAATTTACTCCAGCCCACTGTTACATTTTTACCCTCTTATGATTAATTTTTAATGAATCAAGATATGTATATTCCAGTGCAGAAATCCCTACAAGACTCGAAAGAAGAGAACAAGCTACGCTTAGCAGCAGTGAAGCAGTGTGTATATATATTTATATAATTATATTTATAATTATAATATATCTTAACATTTATAAGAAATATTAAAGTCACATTTTCCTTAAACTTTCTGTAATAAAGGAGCACCCAATAATCTGGCACATGAATAAAGCTCTGGAATGGCTCCATTCTCCATTCATCTATTCAAGGGTCCAGTGGAGGAGCATCTTTTCATTCGAATGGATGAAGCTCAGAAGGAGAAAGCCCTCAACAATCTCTGGGAAGAGATGGAAGATTCAAAAGAACCCTTTGTGTTTCAGTTTGAGCTCAGGGATGACATGGAGGTTTTTTTTGCAAAAATGCCATGAAAAATGGGCATAATTCTGCATTTGACATATTTTGAAGTTTATTTAGATTTTTCTTTCTTTTAAAACGATTAAAAGAATCGTTGGCTTCTTTTTTTTTTCAATTTCGTTTTTTTATATTTTTGAAATAAAAAATGCATGCTGCACATATGTTCTTGAAAAAATAAAGGATGTTTTATATAAAAACCCAACATAAGTTTCAAGCATTACTTTTTTCAACAGCATGATCAGGAAGGAACTCTCATAATACAATGAAACAGATAACTATACAATTATATTACACAAGATTCATGTTTTAAAATGCTTATTGTACTGTAACTGTACCTTAATGCATCATTATAACAAAGTATGACCTTTCGTGTGTAATAAAAGCACCAAAACCTTAAGTGGCGCTACTCGGCAGTAAACTCCGAACCTCACTTCCGGTTCTGTGCTTGTGTCTTTATCATAGGTCTCTGACAATTATAACTCCGCCCCTCACTTCCGGTCCTGGAGACGGGGTCCTCACAGCGGGGTCCTGGCAGAGCTGCTGGTGCTGCGGGTCTGCAGCTGGATATGTCTTGCTAATTGAGAGAATCCGCTGAGTTGCAGCTTTTTCTGTAAAAACAGTGTCAACCACAGCAGAAAGGAAACTGTGCAATACCAGACTTCACAGAGAGTTAAGGAAAGTTGTGCCTTCCCAAAAAAACAACACCAGACCTGTCGAAATAATTGCCAATTGGGCTAAGCTAAGCTTGCGAAACTGAGACAACCAATGACGTAAGAAATGTGGAAAAAATATGTTTGTGCCACTAAATCTTGGGACAGGGAAACCAAAGTAAGTACATCATTGCACATTCAGTTACAATGACATTATATTCCAAGTACATTTCTCTGAAACTAATCAGCATTGTTTTTTTCCAGATCTTTCCAAGGTGTAAACGCAGTCGGGGTGAGCATGTCGCAGCATGCTCGACATGCAAAGAACATGGGAAGCAGGAAACAGCAACTCAATCAGAAAGTATGGCATTGCATTCAGACCAAACTGCTGTTAATGTGACTCAAAGGAAGAACATGTTCCTCACAATATCTACCCTATGATGACCAAACCTAAGGAATTGGCCCTCTCATACCCCTTACAGCAAGTCCTGTCATGACTAAGCATCTTTTCCAGTAACACTTCACCACAGGGACACGCTGAATCCAGAACAGTTTGGAAATAGACGTAAAAAAAATAAAGCGTGAACTGCATGGAATTCATTCAGCCAGCTGTTACGTGATGGTGAATTCTCAAAGGGTGGCAAATTATGCTCAAAATATACACATGCATGCAGAGACATATTCCGTATGATGAACTAGCGACTTAAATAAAGCGAGATGCCAACACATTCTTTGGTGAAACTAATAAAAAGCAATTTGCTGCAGAAACAAGACTTTGTTGAGGTCAATACAGGGCCTTTGGGATGTTTGTTGGCCCCACGGCTCCAAATACGACCGCATTTATGGACAGAAATAGACGTCGATAGGTGTGGTTGCATTTGTCCTTAGTCACATGTTGACGTAACTGGTCTTTCACAAGCAACAGAACATGCTGCAAATGACGATATGCAAGCTTGTTGAGTAGCCTGTCTAAACAATAAACACGTACTTGTGACACACATTAGCTCTGTTACAAAATCAAGCTGCATGCCTAGACAGACATTTAAGGCAGCAGTCTTTTAAGATAACCTCTTTTGGTCAAAGATTCAGGCAACATCAAGTGTCTTTGAAGAACAGTCAATCTCAGTTTGCACTGTGGCACGCTTATTGAAAAAAAAGTAAAACACGGCAGACAAAGAAAAAGAATTAAAGAAATATTGCCAGCAGCCATATCACCCTGGAGCCCAAGACCGGTTTCCCACTGAAGCTAAGCAGGGCTGAGCCTGGTCAGTACCTGGATGGGAGACCTCCTGAGAAAACTAGGTTGCTGCTGGAAGAGGTGCTAGTGAGGCCAGCAGGGGGTGCTCACCCTGTGGTCTGTGTGGGTCCTAGCGCCCCAGTGTAGTGATGTGGACACTATACTGTCAACAAGCACCGTCCTTCGGATGAGACGTTAAACCGAGGTCCTGACTCTCTGTGGTCAGTAAAAATCCCAGGAAGTCTTTCGAAAAGAGTAGAGTTGTGACCTCGGCATCCTGGCTAAAATTCGCCCATTGGCCTCTGACCATCATGGCCTCCTAACAATCCCCATATCTGCTGATTGGCTTCATCACTCTGTCTCCTCTCCACCAGTAAGCTGGTGTGTGGTGGGCGTTCTGGCCCAATATGGCTGCCGTCGCATCATCCAGGTGGATGCTGCACACTGGTGGTGGATGAGGAGATACACCCAGAATATGTAAAGCGCTTTGAGTGCCTAGAAAAGCGCTATATAAATGTAATGAATTATTATTAATTGTTAATTATTAGTACAAAATGCAAAACAACAAAGTTAGATCAAATTTAAAATTACTATTTTACATTTATATTTAAATTACAAATTTGTGTAAGTGTAGTACAAAAAAAAAGTGTAGTACCAAAATGTATTAATTTAATTTCATTTAGTAAATGGGCAGTTCTACACTGCTATGTTATTTGGAGCATTAAAAACATATTTGATTTGTTTAATTTAATATTAATGCTGTAAAATTATTCATCCGGATTAATCACATCCAAAATAAAAGTTGTTTACACAATATGTGTATGTTTACTGTTTATTTATTATGTATATATAAATACACAAATGCATACAGCATATTTTGAAAATATTTACGTGTATACGTTTATATATTTATTTTATTATATTATATATAAATATATTTAATAAATAAACAACATATTTTTCTTAAATATATACATGCATGTGATTGTATTCATATGAACCAAGTGGCGAATGTTATGCCAATCGGTGGACTCCGCACTGCGGGACTAACACCTGGAAGAAGAAGAAGGAGAGATGTGTTTATATTCATATATACATCATAAATATACATTGTACACACTCATATAGCCTATTATGTAAACAAAAACTTTTATTTTTGATGCAATTAATCACGATTAATCATTTGACAGCACTATTTAATATAATTAAGTGAAAGACTTTTTTTTTTTTGCTAAAATCAGTAATACAATATATATATATATTATATATGTTATAAATTAAAATGTATTTAATAAAAATTATTTGAGAGTACTACACACATCAGTGACGGACTGGCCATCTGGAGCACTGGGAGTTTTCCCACTGGGCCGCTGTACAATGTCGGCCGACCCATTGTGAAAATATACATAAAGAATGAATTATAGTAAATGTACATAGCCTATATCACTCCTTCGGCCCAGACGAATGGACCTCATGGCGTGGCCCACTTGAGTCAAACATTCTAATTAATTTAGCACGCTCTGGCTCAGTGCAGTGGCTCAAAAGCACTCATCAATGTCAACATTTTTTTTAAATAGTCAATCAAATCGAATAAGGCGGGGTTTACTGTTTACAGAAACTGAGCTGGGCACCACTTGAATGCGAGCTATCTATTCTATAAAATGGCAGGAGATGTCAAGCTCATGCAAAAGGACTTATATAAGACTAATAGGAAGGCACAATAAAAACAGTCCACAGTCCTACATTCTAAGGCCTTTACGCCATCCCAGAGCATTGTGTCAAATAGACTGATATTATGGTAGGTATTATACTTTAGTGGTATTAAACTGACCCTCTATGTAAAAGATGTGTAAAAACTCTTCAAAATTATTTAATGTTTGCCATATACACCAGGAAAGACAAATCATAATGTAAACAAGTATGCCAGTAAATTATGGTCTGGTGTAGTGTGGACCGGATGTGGTGGGCCACTCTATGCCAAAAAGTCCAAAAGGCCATTTTTTGTCCCCAGTCCGCCCCTGACACACATATAGTATTTCTAACTGAAAACATTAATCAGTTTGATATAGATTATTTTAATGCCTTTGGCTACAAATAAGAATGCATTACACTCATAGTATGCTCATTTAATAAATGTAAAATTTGGTTAACGCTATCAGCTACAAATAATAATCATTTTAAAGATGATTTTCCACAAAAATACTTTCAAATTTTTTAACATTTAATACTAGGAAATACTTTAACATTTTTTATCTGGGCCTACTCATTTGATTATTACGTTATTAGCTTAGCAACATGCTAACTTTCAACGCTAGTTGACTCTCTAATGCAGAGCTCTGTGCACAAGCCAGAAGGATTTGCTTCTTGTATAGAGCATTCCAAATCACTCACTAAATTAAAATTACATTTAATACATTTATCCAAAGCGACTTACAGCGCATTCAGACTAACAGTTTTTACCTAACATATGTTCCCTGGAAATCGAAACCCACAACCTTGTGCTGCTAACGCAATGCTCTACCAATTGAGCCACAGGAACCTGCACCAAATCACTCCTTTATGAGGAAACATCTCAGTTAGGATGCCTATGTAGGCAGTAGACACCAACACAGCTTGAAAGTTTTCAAACAGAGCTTATGTTTCCACTCAGTCATCAGCAAGAAGTTAAAGCAAAAGAATCAACCTAGACGGCTGATTCATATTAATGAAAAAAGTAAGAGTCTTTCATGCAATGTCTACATTATATATGAACAGTCAAGTACTTCCTGGTATATGTTCTAATGAAGGTTTTTCGGTGTGGGAGTGCGCCATGACTAAAAGCTTTATCAGGGAAATTCATAATGACGGACGCCTCCAATCAGGCATTTTCCACACCGCATCACTTAAACATGTCTCATATTTGAGTTACTACTCATTAACATATGAACTATCATGAATGAGGCAATTAAATTGTGCATGTGAGGTATTTTTCTATCAGTCTGCCTGCATCTGCCGCGCGTCGGTTTGTTGTTGTTGTGTCAGACTGAAGTGCTGTGAGTTCTTGGCACAAGAAGACTATAATCACAACCCACACCCATAACCCACACAGTACAGAGTAACACCCACCCACACACACACACACAGCAGTCACATGAACATCCTGTCATCGCCCTGAACAGGACTGGACAGACCGCAAGCATTTACACCCTCTAACACAGTGAAATACTCGCAAACAAAGTGTGACTGTCCTGAACGAACAAGCAATGGACATGGAGACACACATGGAAGAAAGACATCCAACCCACTCACATAACTCTTCATCACCTTCACCTACTTAAAAAGATAGTTCACCCAAAACTAAAATAATGTATTCACCCAAATTATTTTGAGATGACATCATTTTCATTTTTAGGCAAACTTTTCCTTTAAGCTTTTGTTTTGATTTACTCTTTGACTGTTGCAAAACTCCCCTCACATCTTCCTGTCATGTGACCACAGAAGGAAAGGTAAATGAGTTTAATGCTTGCTTTAAAGTTCATCCCTGATCACGTTCACTCCCCAACGGTGACTAATGCTATAGCTCAACAACTGTGCCATGCCATGACTCACAAACGCAGGATCGGATCTGTTGCCGTCAAGGGTGCGCTGACCCTTTTGCACACTTTCAGTTCTTACACATTTGAGGCTTCGCTCACATTTTCCTGATTTTCTTTTTATGATCTGGCTGGCTCTGTTTATGACTCCCCACTGCCAATCATACTACCCATAGTTTGGAAAACAGCTGCCTGACAGTGAACTCCACTTCAGATTCTGTTATGAGCCTAAAAGTACAGATAAGCCGATAAATGGCCAATATTACAATTCTATACTATTTTGTTTAAATATATTTAGTTAAGTTATAATACTTAACTAAAATTAAAACTATTAAAATCAGTGCTGTCAAATGATTAATCGCGATTAATTGCATACAAAAAAGTTTTTGTTTGCATAATAAATGTGTATTCTGTGTATATTTATTATGTTTACATAAATACACACACATGCAGTATATTTTGAAAATATTTACATGTATTTGTATGTCTTTATTAATATAATTTATATTTTAAATAAATATATTTAATATATAAACATAACCTATTTTTCTGAAATATAATCATGCATATGTGTGTATTTACATATACATAAAAAATATAAACAGCACACCCACATGTGTAAACAAACATTTTTATTTTGGATGCAGTTAATCACAATTAATCGTTTGACACCACTAATTACATTTTATTTATTTAATTTATTACTTAAAAATTAGTAAATATAAAATATTGGCAACTGTGATGAACCGATACCAATATACAGGGAGTAAAATAAGTATTGAACATTTCACCATTTTTCTCAGTACATATATAAGCTGCTGTTGACATAAAATTTTCACCAGATGTCGGTAACAACCCAAGTAATCTATAAATACAAAGAAAACAATACAAATAAGTTCAGAAATTAATTTCTGTGTAATAAAGTGGAATGACACAGGGAAAAAGCATTGAACACATGAACAAAGGCAGGTGCAAAAAGGCATATAAAGCCAAGACACCAGCAGAAATCTATCAGTAATCAGAAAGCAATCCTGCCCCTAGTCAATGGAAATTAATATTAGCTGGTCCCAAATGAAGGCCTATAAAAAGGTGTCTCATTAACAACGTGTCACACAAGAAACATTTCATGATGGGTAAAAGAAAAGAGCTTTCGCAATACCTTCACAACGTTATTGTTGTAAACCATACTGATGGCATTGGTTAGAGAAGGATTTCTTTTCTTCTGAATGTTCCAGTGAGCACTGTTGGGGCCTTAATCCAGAAGTGGAAAGAACATTATTTTACCATAAACCATCATCATCTACAAGGATGATGAAGATGAAACAAGAGTGGATATTTCAGCAAGACAATCCCAAACACAGACAAGGAAACTCTCATTTGGTTTCAGAGAAAGAAAGTAAAGCTGCTAGAATGCTAGTCTTGAATCCAATAGAAATCTAGGAAAAGAACTACAGATAAAGTCAAGTCAAGTCACCTTTATTTATATAGTGCTTTAAACAAAATACATTGCATCAAAGCAACTGAACAACATTCATTAGGAAAACAGTGTGTCAATAATGCAAAATGATAGTTAAAGGCAGTTCATCAATGAATTCAGTGATGTCATCTCTGTTCAGTTAAATAGTGTCTGTGCATTTATTTGCAATCAAGTCAACGATATCGCTGTAGATGAAGTGACCCAAACTAAGCAAGCCAGAGGCGACAGCGGCAAGGAACCGAAACTCCATCGGTGACAGAATCTAGAAAAAAACCTTGGGAGAAACCAGGCTCAGTTGGGGGGCCAGTTCTCCTCTGATCGGACGAAACCAGTAGTTCAATTCCAGGCTGCAGCAAAGTCAGATTGTGCAGAAGAATCATCTGTTTCCTGTGGTCTTGTCCTGGTGGTCCTCTGAGACAAGGTCTTTACAGGGGATCTGTATCTGGGGCTCTAGTTGTCCTGGTCTCCGCTGTCTTTCAGGGCAGTAGAGGTCCTTTCTAGGTGCTGATCCACCATCTGGTCTGGATACGTACTGGACTAATATTAGCGTAGATGCCATTCTTCTAATGATGTAGCAAGTACATAGGGTGTTATGTGAAGTGTTCCCGGTTCCGGTTTACCTAATTAATGCAGCCTAAAAATCCTTTAACGGATTTGGATATTAAAAGCATATTAGTATGTTATGTGTAAGCCAGGTTAAAGAGATGGGTCTTTAATCTAGATTTAAACTGCAAGAGTGTGTCTGCCTCCCGAACAATGTTAGGTAGGTTATTCCAGAGTTTAGGCGCAAAATAGGAAAAGGATCTGCCGCCCGCAGTTGATTTTGATGTTCTAGGTATTATCAAATTGCCTGAGTTTTGAGAACGTAGCGGACGTAGAGGATTATAATGTAAGAGGAGCTCATTCAAATACTGAGGTGCTAAACCATTCAGGGCTTTATAAGTAATAAGCAATATTTTAAAATCTATACGATGTTTGATAGGGAGCCAGTACAGTGTTGACAGGACCGGGCTAATATGGTCATACTTCCTGGTTCTAGTAAGAACTCTTGCTGCTGCATTTTGGACTAGCTGTAGTTTGTTTACTAAGCGTTCAGAACAACAACCCAATAAAGCATTACAATAATCTAACCTTGAGGTCATAAATGCATGGATTAACATTTCTGCATTGACATTGAGAGCATAGGCCGTAATTTAGATATATTTTTGAGATGGAAAAATGCCATTTTACAAATGCTAGAAATGTGGCTTTCTAAGGAAAGATTGCGATCAAATAGCACACCTAGGTTCCTAACTGATGACGAAGAATTGACAGAGCAACCATCAAGTCTTATACAGTGTTCTAGGTTATTACAAGCAGAGTTTTTAGATCCTATAATTAACTTTATATGCTTGCAAGCTCACACACCTCTTTAATGTTATTTTTAGTGATCTCCGACTGGCGAAGTCGAACATCATTAGCGCCGGCATGAATAACAATCTTACTGTATTTACGTTTAATCAACAATAACTAGAGCACTTTCATCAGGTTTCTCAGTGGGTGCATCACTGAGTGGGGAGAACCTGTTTAATGTTTTGATCGGAACAGAAGAGCGGTGTTTTGACCCACGACTACGCTGCCTCACTGTCACCCAGTTGCCCTGCTGCAGGGGCTCTGTTGCCAGAACCGAACAATGTACAGGAATCCCTGAGCTAGACGCAGCCAAAGCCGTATCTAGAGCCCTAACATTCTTACTGTCCTCAATTAAAGTTTGGATGCGTGTCTCTAATTCTGAAATCTTCTCTGTCAGCCTAACTATTTCCCTGCATTTATCACATGTGAATCCCTCATCAGCGACAGAGATAGATAAACTGTACATGTGGCAAGAGGTGCAAATAACAATAGCAGGAGAAGCCATTACTCACCGTGCTTGATGAAATATTCTTTCTGCGGTTGTTTGATGAACTTGTGAAAACCTGGAGCGAGAGAGAGGAGAGGAGAAAAGAAAACAGCGATAGGTTCGAATGAAAACGCTAATGACAAGCTAACGAGTGCTAACGCTTTGCAGGTGTACTGCACTCACGGATATAAAATAAAAGTGAACGATCAAAATTAATCTGATAAGATTGATCGATAATATCAGAAATATGGTGTGAATTAAGTTATATTTTATCACTTTAAAAAACAGAGAGTGATAGTAAGATAACGATTCTAGAGAAAAAAAATTAATAAAAATAAAAACAGCTACACGGAGCTACAATTAGCTACAGAAGGCCAACAGGAAGTAGAGTAGTGATGGGTCATGCGATGGGTCACAGTTCATAGGAGAGGCCCACCGAACCTTCAAGATTTGAAGACTGTTAGTGTGGAAGAATGGGCCTAAATCACACCTGAGAAATGCATGTGACTAGTTTCTCTAAACAGGAGGTGTCTTAAAGCTGCCATTAACAACAAAGGCTTTTGTATGACGTATTAAGTAAAGTTTTTCTTTGTATGTATGGATTACTTGGGTTGTTACTGATATCTGGTGAAAATTTCATGTCAGCAGCAGCTTTAGAAATATATTTACCTAGAAAAATGTTGACGTGTTCAATACTTATTTTACCTGCTGTATCATGCATCCCTAAGTCAAAAGTATACTTCATTTTTTTGTGTGTATGTGCACAGTGCATGTGGCATAAATTTCATCATTAGCATACTATGCGCAAATTATTAAAGCCATGCTTCCTCTATACGCTCAACTCACATATGGTCCTTGAATTTTTTTGCACTAATCAGTTGCTTCACAAAGTGGAATCACAGGTGGCCCAGGCTGTTTTTTCAGTCAGATCAGAAACTAAGAATACTAAACTAAGAACTATTGGAGATGCAACAACAGTAGATCACCATGTTGGTGATTTTCTAAGCCCCTGTGTTTGTGTGTGCTATCAAATGGAGTATACATGCAATCCTATGTTATCAGCAGTATGTGTACTAGGTATTTGTGTTCTAATAAGTTCTAGTAAATATTAGACACTGTAATATTCCAGTGCATGGGAACTGAGTAGCCTTCATATCCGAAAATTGGCACAGAAGCTTGACTGTCAAAGTTCATGATTCTCACCTTCCCATGAAGATCTCACTATGTGTCCATGAGGTCTAAACCAGTGCATCTGGAATGGACCAACAGGCACTTTCCTGCACAAGGTCATGTATTTTTTCAGGATGTTGGGCTGCATTTCCCCTGCATCACGGCCAGCAAAGGGCTTGACCCAGGATCTGCTGAAGGTCTCCTTTAATTGTTTTCAGCAGGGCACCGCAACTGAATAATTAAAGCTCTTGCTCTCCTGGCTTTTGAAGTTTAGGGCCTCTTCCTCAAACTTTACTTGGATTCTTTTCTTTCCTTCGAGGCTACCTCTTCACTCCTCCGCGTTCCTCCCCCTTTGCTCTCTCTTTCTGCCCACAGACACTACACCCCCTCTTCTTTTTGACAGACTTCCTCCTACTCCTTTGCCCCATGGCCTCGTCCACAGGGCCTCATGCACCCCCTGCATTTTTCTATGGTGATGTGCCATGTTTACACGGACATCGTACTGGACGTGGACACTCATCAAGTTCAAGAATGACATATAAGCATGCAAAACATTCCTATTTACTGCTATTTCTTCCATTTAATGTTTCAAACTTGGAAATTAAAGTCAGACAGTTAAAGATAGAAAGGACACTTTGACTTGCTGAGTGCACAATACAATAGCAGCCTTTGTGAAATGACATTTTGGAGTTTGCTTTACTCTTTTTGTTCATTCACGGTGAGCCATTCAGAGAGTCTGCGTTTGGTTGGTTTTTGTAAAGGTCTGAGTGATAACAGACATTCAAAGGAGCAGGTTTTACTTTAAGACATTTGTGACTAATTAAGATCCTTAAATAGACGAGATTTGGCAGCTAGCAGGATTGCAGAACGTGCATTAGCAGTGCCCCTATCGAGAAGGTCATCTTTTTCCATCACATACACGTGCTTGCTGCCTCCAAGACAGTCAGTACATTTAAATGTCATTGTCTGCAGACCTGTTGCATAATTCACACTCAGAAAAACGGGTCGTAGAGTTCTAACTGCTTCTGACTTTTGGTTGCTTCCCATTGTGCAATGTTTCCCGAACTCCTTTTCCTATACAACCTGCCATTGGAATATAATATTTAAGCAAAATCGATTTGGGAACCAAAAACTTCATACTAGAAGGTCATTGGGCCACCTTTAAATATGCAGAAACCACGCTGTGACCTTCTCAAGTGTGTAACCACACGCTGTACACATGTGAGAGTTTCACACTTGGTTCAGTTGGTTGGTCCGAACAAGAGCTCAGTTCCGCCTTACTCCCTCTTCCCCCGCAGACCTCTTTTCATATTACAATCCAAACCGTGATATGTCAGCATCACAGCATGAATATCACTGTTAGAGTAGTGGTATTGAAGTATTTTGCCGTGTAATATCCCACCAAAACTTTACACTGCAAATTTGTGGAAACAAGAAAGAAATACAAGCTGCTCTCCAAAGGTAATTTATCCAGATACAAGCAGCTTTGAGAGTGTATAATAAGGTTTACTGTGAGATTGCGATGGTGAAAACAGTATGTCACCATTTTCACAAGTTTGTAAAAAGTGAAGTGACATTCAGCCAAGTATGGTGACCCATACTCAGAATTTGTGCTCTGCATTTAACCCATCCGAAATGCACACACACAGAGCAGTGAACACACACACACACACTGTGAGCACACACCCGGAGCAGTGGGCAGCCATTTATGCTGCGGCGCCCGGGGAGCAGTTGGGGGTTCGATGCCTTGCTCAAGGGCACCTAAGTCGTGGTATTGAGGGTGGAGAGAGAACTGTACATGCACTCCCCCCACCCACAATTCCTGCCAGCCCGGGACTCGAACTCACAACCTTTCGATTGGGAGTCCAACTCTCTAACCATTAGGCCACGACTTCACTTTGCGAATCACTTTCATATCAATTGCAAAGCATAGCAGGGTTCAGATGAACCAAACCTTTGGTGCTTAAAAACTGACAACGTCTGGTGTAAGCGGCCCAAAGCCAAAATGCACCAATAATTACAGCTATTGTAAGCACCTCGAGTTCAATCAGGCGTTTTAACCGTACAGTTTTCTCTCGCCCAGCCAGACATACATTCTGATTCCAGCAGCCTCTCCGGGGGCGGTTAAGTACAGACACACACATTCAGCGCCCGAGTTGGAGTGTGAAAACAGGGGGGTTGCAAATGGGGAGTGGGAGGCAGCCACAATGAGCGTCCGGCTCAGAGGTGACAAGGCCCAGGGCCGCTGAATCGGCTCCGCACAGACGTTGCCCTTTGCGCAGAAACGCCCATGCACCACCATCCCGCCTACACCCAGCGCTCTCCGTTCTAAACGGAGCGCTGCTCCCTCTCTCTCCCCTCGTTAACCGGCGTCGCCTGTTTTTTGAAAGCCAGCGTCTGGCTGAGGCGTCCGGCCTCCGCCAAAGAGACGCGTACAGTCCTTAAAGGCACTTTCGGTTTGAGTAGGCATGAAGTGAGTGGGAAAATAGGCTCTCTCGAAACATGGATTTATGTGCTTGATGTTAATCAAGGGCTCAGTGTGTGTTTTGCCAGCTTAGCTTTGACTCATCTTTATGTCGTATTAAAGCAGCTGTAAAAATTCAACTTGGCAGAGGGAAGGAGGACGATAAGGATACAGAAGACAGTGTACTTACACTTACTCTGATATTAGTGCACTTAACCAAATGAATGAACATTAGCGTAGCTAAGTGCGCAAAGTTAATTTAGGATTTTTCTAATTTAAAATTTTTTTTTTATATCACAAATCATGTTATCAGCATAGCTTTTAATGTGTCCTAATTTTGCTTACTTGATTAGTGACCTAAAAATAGTGTAGAATCATACATTTTGTTTATTTCCAGGTTTGAATCTCAGATGTTCAGTGTGGACATGCTTAATCAAATATCACTACAACTGTGAAACAAGATTTTGGATGCGCTTAGGTCTACATCACCTTAAAATGCAAAAGGTACTTTTCTTTTGGTGTCTTGTGCTAAAGATGGCGCAATGCTAAAGGTTCTTTTAAAGTCTTTTGTTAAAGATGCTGATGCTAAAGGTTCTTTTGATATCTTGTGCTAAAGATGCTAAACTTTGAAAGGTTTTGTTGAAATCTTGTGCTAAGGATGTTAAAATTGATAAAGATGTTAAAATGCTAAAGATTCTTTTCATTTGATGTCTTGTGTTAAAGATGCTAAAATGTGTAAAGTTATTTTGATGTCTTGTGCTAAATACTACAATGCTAAATGTTCTTTGGGTGTATTTTGTTAAAGATGCTAAAGGTTCTTTTGGTTTTATGCCAAACATGGTAAAATGCGAAAAGTTGTTTAGATCTCGTGTTAAAAATGCAAAAATGAAATTTAATTTGATATCTTGTGCAAAATACTTTAATTCTAAAGGTGTGTTGTGTGCGTTTTGTTCAAGATGCCAAATGTTATTGAAGTTTTTTTCATTATTTTATGCTAAAGACATTAAAATGGTTCATTTGGTGTCTTGTGTTAAAGCTGCTAAAATGCTAAAGTTTCTTTAGATGTCTTATGCCAAAGATGTTAAAATGCTAAAGGTTCTTGACTCTTTCCCATTAACAGGTGTAAACACTGACAAAGATTTGCATCAAACTATTTATTATGTCATTTTTAATGACAGCTAGTCATTTGTTGGTTACATGAGTAGTACAAGTTCAACAATGTTCGATACAACTAGCTATAGGAGTTAAATATTCCTTTAAAAAATTTTCTTTGTGTTACACATGGAAACAATAACTGTATGTTTATAACTGTAAGGTTTTGGAACGACAAGAGGGTGAGTAAATAATGACTGAATCTTTTGTTTGAATGCTCATTGCTAACTTATAGGGCTAAATTATATGTTAACTGACTCACAGGCCCGAATGTGGGGACAAAATTTTGGTGGGCTACCCTACCCACCGCATGGATTACAGGCAGTATAGAACATCCCAGAGCAGTCTGTACTTTGCTTGAAATAGTAATGCCTGCATGTTCCACCTCTGTTTTGTAGGATACCTCAGAGAGGAGAGGCCTTGCTCCAGGCCACCTGTGCCTAAAGAGGGGTCATTATGTCCTCTGTCAACACCACCTGCCCTGGCTTGTGTGGACTGAGTTCAAATGAACTCCCACACAGAGCCAAACCCTTATACCTCATGCCCAACTACGTGTAGGTTAGTTAAGTGTGTGTGTGTGTTCAAGGTTCTGTGCATCCCATTTGGAAATCACCAGCCTTGCATACCAAATATGGCCATTCCTTAGTATTTCTTGACGGAAAATCATTCACACCCATCACCGGCAAGACACAAATTATTACAGACATTCCCAGCGTTCCTTGTTGTACTGCATGTCAATGAGAACTGAATTTCAATCATTGCAATAACAAGGCTGCTGAAAAAGCTGTTAGAGAATAATATTTAGTGCAGTTTATGCTTGAAACAAGTGGAAAAACTCAAAGTGGGAGAAGGAAATAATCAAATGTTCACAAACCGTAATATCTTATGCTATTTTTAAAGGTAAACCCAGTCATTTTGCATGAATAAGGATGTTTTTGCCATTAATTTTTTCCCTAGACTTTTAAATAATAGTTCATTATAGAGTTTTAAACCTTGAACCAGTTCTAAAATAAATAGCTGCATTACTTTCAGTTTTTAGTTATTAAACCTTAAACTTTAGTTTAAAGCAAAAAAGTAGGTTAAATGACAAGATTGTGTAGGGAGTAAATGAATAAACATTTGGAAATTTGGGAATTTTTGGAAGCTTTGAATGACAGTGTCGGCAGACTGTTTTGATTATGACATTTGCCATGCTTTAGGTGACTGTGAGTGTGATTATGTGTGGGGTTCAGAGTCCACGAACAATCTGAGCTCATAATAGGGGTCCTTAGTTTGAAAAAGTTTGAGTAACCCTGCCTTAGTAGATGCCGTTTACAGATGCTTTACCACAGCAGCAAAAGTGAATTTTTTGTTAGTTTGAAGTGCTTTTATGGTTGTGGATTATCTCTGCATTTTCCGCAATTTTCTGTTGTCAAAGACTCACTATCTGGAAGAAGAGTTCTTTGTGAACAATATATATTCACGAAGGCCAAGCGATGTATGCATTCAGAACATTCCTTTGATGTCAAGTGAGTTGTGAATCATTTCAAAACCAAGTATTGTGTTACGCCTCGAATGAACGTTTCACCTTGAACCAACTTTGACTAGGGCTGTCGCGATAACCGCAATATTGTAAAACCGCACTATTGACAAGCAAACCGCAGAGGAAAGATAGCAACCGCAGAAACCGCGGCAACCTCAGTGTTCAGTTATTTATTTTTTTTTATTTTTTTTATGAGGCTGTGGCCTTCTTGTTTTTTTCAATTTGTCACTGTGCATTCAATGTTAAATAAATTAATGATACAATATGGTTACGACTGTAATTTTCTCGCGAGCTATCACACACGCTATCTGCTTGAGGAGTGCATCGACTCCAACGCGAATTCACTGTCCTGGTGGGCCAGTGGTGGCGCGATAATCAGTCTAGATTTCCGCTGCTGTCCAAAGTCGCGCGCAAATACGTGTAATACATGTTAGAACTCTTTGATTTCTTTTTAAAAATGTATTGGAAAATGCATGTTCTTGTTGCTGTTTGGAATTTAACAATAAACAAAAATGTTTTAAAACGTGTCTCTCTGTCAGTTAAAAAAGCAACAATTATGTAGTTATGTATCATTGCTACATAACTCAATGATAGAGCTTTGTATGCAGCAAAATCAGGATAAATTAGGTATGTAAAAAAACGGCGGTAATACCGCATATCGCGCTATTGAGCCACCCATAATAACCGCAGGGCAAATTTCTTAACCGCGACAGCCCTAGTGAGTGCACTGATGCCGTTTTCCATCTGCAGACAAAAGCCCATGTGTGTGCGCTGTGAAGGCATGCAGCATGACCTGAGGGTCCGTTTCGGTGCATGACAAAACAAGCTTGAGTGCTGCATGAGGCACAGAATGGGGATCTAGCGTTTGTTCCATGACTTCAAACTCCCTTTTTCCCTCTTCTGCATTTTTTCCTTCTTTTAGGTACTGTCTTTTTTTTCTTGTATCGTCATTTTCTTCCAGCATTAGCCTGGTATTCCTGGTCCCCCCCTCTCACAGCATTCCTTTGTGAGTGGGTGGAAGGTTGAATGGTCATGTGCGAGTCCAAATGGAGCAGATGAAGGAATGACTAGTACACAGTGAATGGGTTTAAGGGGGAGGGCAGCTGTTCGGTCTTTCCCGGAATGAGGGCTACCGTGCGAGGTATCTGAGGTGGTTTAAAGGCTCTACCACAGGAAAAACATGCCCTAGACAGCTGTCCTCTGCCGGATCAGCTACTCTACTCAAGAGGCCGTCGTCCTTTTCTCGGGACCTAGAGGTGAGCTGATCAATGGGAGACCCCTACTGGTGTGTTTTTGCCACTGCAATGTCTTTAGAGAACTTATATGTTGATAAATATATTATATTAAGACTATAACACTGTCTTGAACACTGGGGCAGACCAAACTAATTAAATTACTAATTACATGGAAAAACTATGAAAATTAACTGAAAAAAAAAAACAAGTAGTATGCATGTTATTGAATATTGCTCTGTCTTTTGGAATTTTAGCTACTGGTTTAGCTACTGGTAAGAATGCACACTATTTCACCATTAAAATGCATCACGCAATAATTAATGTTTGGCTTGAATAGTAAATAATATATATATATATATATATATATGTATGTATATACATACATGTTATTATTAAGTTGATATATAGGTAAAAAATTTGAAAATGCTTAACAGTGGAAGTGTCATTTACATCTGAACCCACAATTAATGCACTGAGTCCTTGTTTATTTGGCATCTGGCTACAGCAAGATGACTGTGCACCAAAATACAGTCACTTTGATGTTAATTTGATGTCATACATAGGAAGAATCTAATCCCTTTTAAAAGTTAAATCATTAAAAATTATCTGATTAGTTACATTTTGTATTTTCCGTGAATTGTGACCCTTTTTTGGGATTTTTTTTTTTTTGGGATGTGGCCTAACGGTTGAAAAATGCTTACTTAGTGATTTCCTCAAAAGTGTTATACAAGTTACTTGGTAGCACAGTAAGTCGGTTCATTTTACAAATCTTGGCACAATCCAAATGCATGAGAAGCACCATATCAGGTCAAAGATGCGCCATTGTTACATTGTGCAAATGAAATTCACGGCAGACGTTTGGCACAGGCTCAGGGTGCTGACTCAAGCGCATTATCTTATTGTGCACAGAACAATGGTAGTGAATCAGAAATGAATTCGGGATTGTTAGGCTGTACAGGAGGGTTCGCAAACGAGGCGGTGTTGTTGTGCCAAGGTGTCAGCGTGCGTGTCACCCTGCATTTCCCATCAAACCTTCTTTGATTTACGGCCACTTTGCACCTCTCCGTCTATTTATTTCATCACATGTTTGTTTGGTTTCAATTCCTCTCCCCCAATCAAACAGGTTTTTTTAGAGGCCGAGCTGCTCTGTGGGCTGCTGGTGAGGGGGCGGGACAGGAAGAGGTGGGCGACCAGAGAATTGCATTTCCTTGTGCGTCTCCACTCCCTGCCCTCAGGTTATCGATTCAGCTCCTACTAAAACAGCACACACCCACGTGGGCTGGCGCAATACACACACATTTGTTTGGCCGTGGACTCACACATGAACAAGAAATACACATGTACGTAATGCACTTGATCCTCCGAGCTCTACAAATAAAAAGCTTTTTGCGTTTTTGGCTTGTTTGTGGTTGTTCATTTTACACCATTTTCTCTCCCTCAGCTCACACATTAGAGCCCACACAGATATGATACATGCACACACACACCTCTACATGCCTCTTCACTCAGACAGCTCATCCAAAGGGACAGTGCAACATTATGACTCACACAGCCTAATTATCTAAATCAGAGAAAAGGTGTTGGATCAAATCAGGACAGGGTCTATTTATAATCCCAGGCCCATTTATATTTCTCTCGAAATGTCTTGCATGCATTTAATCATTTCCAGAGAACCGAAGCACACTGATGTCTTTGTTCATGCCGTTTGCCAAACATGGTCAGCAAAGTCAGGTTTGGTACATGGTAAACATTGCATAACTGTTTGAATTGACTAAGAGATAATTGCATATATGTGTGTTCGCCTGAATGACAATGCAAGAGGGTGAACCTCACGAAAACATAAAACCGGGTCATGGTGACATTTCACTGCAAATTAAAAAAAAAAAAAAAAAGTGGAAATATTTTTAAATGAAAAACAAGGCCTTTTTTCTGGAACAAGATTTTTGCATTGTGACATTTCATGACAATTAAGCACATTTACCCTTTACAGTAATCGTTTATTGTAGGCCTATTTGTTTATTTTTTTGCTGTATTACAGTACAAATGCTTTAATACAAAGATTTTATTATTTAACACATACTAATAATTTATACAATAATATCTTATTTTATTTGTATTACGTAATGACATCAAAATGTATATATATATAAAATGTACTATTATATAATGCAATATATATAAGATTAACAAATACTGACATGATTTACAACTAGGCTAACCTTCGTATTTAAGTTTATTATTTGCTATTTTTATCATTTATTTATCATTCGAATTAAAGTAATGAGAATAATTTTTTGTTGCATTATGGTAATAAGACTAAGCAAACTTGCAAAAGCAAAAATGATCTTTTTCTTTCTTTTGATTTTGGGTTGAAATATGGCCCAGTCATGTTATTGACAGGTTTCAGCATAGGTGGGAAATATAAATCTTTAAAATAGCTACCTCCCTGTCAGGATTCAGAAGTTTTTTTTTTTCCTCTCCACCCTCAGGTAAATTATCCACCATATCCAGACATCAAAGCAGCTTTCATCATATTATCATTCGCTGAGGCGCGCACATCTTGTAAGCCTTTCGGAAAATACTTGATTAATATTGCGTCCATCAACGTGATGATCAGCAACTCTCTGAGCGCTGAGAGAGAGGAGGGCAGACAAGAAAACAGGAATGTTTCATTGGCATCACCTAGTGTAAAATTGGCTCGTAAAAGTCTAATTAGTCTTACAACCTGCAGGAAAGCAATGAACACAAACAAAATTATAATATGCATCGCTCTAGCTGATGGGCAAAGTTGGTTTCTATCAGCGTCTGTCAGTCATGTAGGCTTCTTATGCTTCTATTCACTCAAAGCTAAATGTGTTTGACATGGGGATTCAAATGTTAACGTCTATTGTTTATCCTCCTCCTTTATCCTTTCATATTTATTTAGTAACTTTTTTTAATATTTGCAACGTTTAATTTATTCATTTGCTAGCTTGTGAGTAGTACACTTACTGTAGCCTATATTCTGTAAGTGGGTTAGTTTTAAATAATGACAAACGCTACTTTGGAAGTTTGTAATTCCAGTCAGGTCACTGGGATCATTATAAACATTCCCTCGTGTGCGATGACTACGCGTCATGTCTGTTTTCTGTCAGCCGCGCGTTTACCATGTAATGAATGGAGACCTGTGGGATTCAGAGACGGCGGAGCGAGGGTGGAGTGGAAGTGCGTCAATCACCGAGAGCCGGTACACGCCCACGGCAACCAGCGTTGTTTGTGTACGGCCCAGGATACAAGAAAGACAACAGCTGCCTGTTTCCCAGGTATCACCTCAGCGACAGCGCACCACAACAATTAGCCAACACACTTCCACGCTCATATCCTCAAGTTTTAGTCATTATCTGATTATTTGGTTTTCTTTTCGGATAGTATATATTAAGAAAGATATGTTATCGTTTAGTTTATGTCCTTCATAACGTATTGTAAGTTACTAATTTGGGTTAAGACCACTGTTAAGACCCGCCGAAAACTAGCATCCACAAACACCAACGGACAAATATTCTGTTTTTTAAAAGCGCATCGCTTGGCGCGTTAATGCTCGTATCTGATTGGCTGTTGATGTTTGTATCGTTTGTGAGCTGAAAAATCGTCCTGAAAATGATTCCAAGGATATTTTATTGTAATAAATGTGATATCGACTTTCCCATCCTAGTGAAAAATAAATATACAAAAAATTTATTTGCAATACATTTATTTCATGCTGAGTACACCACAAATAGCCTCTTTTTTCTAGGCTACTTACTAAAAATACCCTGCAATTGTACTTTTTGTATACTAAACTGGTATATTTAAGGTCTACTAAATTGAAACAACTAATTTTGTACTAAATGCACTTTAATTGTGTGCGTGAAGGATACACAGAGCGAATGTGCACGATGCGACCAAGCCATTGTTTTCAAAAGTCTCTGTTTTGGTTTACACTATGGGGCCATTTACACGACAATGTTTTCAGCTAAAAATGGGAAACTATTATGAATTTTGACTGTTTACTGTTTACTGTTTACACGACAATACCATTTTGGGGACTGAAAACGCATATTTTTTAAAAAGTGTTTCAAAGTACAAGTTTTTGAAAATGGCACCATTATCGTTTCCGTATAAAAAACCCAATACGAGAATCTTCAAAACGGTGACATCATGCATAGTACACTGTTTTAGTGTAAACGTAGCCTAAGGCCCTGCTTACACTAGTACGTTTTTGTTTTAAAATGAAAACGATCCTCATCTACACTGGGGTGTATTCCAGAAAGCAGGGTTAACTTACCGTGAACTAAAACCTGAACTCTCGGTTGATTAACCCCAAACCTTGCTTACTCGAGGTATGTGGTTCCAAAAACGCATCCGGGAGTAAGTACATTCAACTCAGAATATGTTCCTCAAGACATTCCCAACAGAGCGATGAATCGATGAGTCACTATAGAAACGGACGGTAAGAAAAAGCGCGCCAAGCTGTTTCTTTCTTCTTCTTTCGTTAATTAGTTGTTTACATGCTTAGTGCATATCGCCACCTAATTTTTATTTTTTTTATTTTTTTATTTAATCTTTAATACTTCAGAATGTGAATTATATTGTTTGTTTTATGCTAATTATACATTGTCATATCAGATATGTATTTTGATTTATAATTTAGACATTATAGAAAATGCCATTCAATGTGTGAGATATGTAATAAATAAAATATACAAATATATATAAGTTAAACATTACCTTGTCATAGTGTTTTATAATTTATACATACCTCTTAATACATAATTCATAGATAACTCTTATATATGCCAATAAAAGAAATAATCATATTAGAATAATATATAACCTTATTTATTACTTATATTAGCGCTTCCTCATTAACATATCATATATATATATATAATAGGCTACATTACATATTGTAATATTATATAATGTTGTGCAGTATCTATCACGCCCACTGAAGGCTCGCTGAAGTGAACTAACCCTGGAACATAAGGTTAAGTTCATAGAGTGAGTTGCTATGACTACTAACATACCCTGAAAGTTACCTGCATTTTTGGAGCCGAAAGTTAATATTTACTTACTCTTAAACATATCCGGGTATGTCACATAACCTGCTTTCTGGAATACCCCCCTGGTGTTTTCACTGCGTTTCTGAAACGATCTCCGTCTACACTACACAACCGAAAACACATGTCACATGACCAATTATGCAGGTACAGCCATAGACATGTTTAGGTAGATTCCCTGTTATTTAGATGGCAGACGAGTCTGCATGCTTGGAGCGGTCCAATGGAAAATCTACTCATACATACGGTACAGACCAAAAGTTTGGACACACCTTCTCATTCAAAGGTTTTCTTTATTTTCATGACTATGAAAATTGTAGATTCACACTGAAGGCATCAAAACTATGAATTAACACATGTGGAATTATATACATAACAAAAAAGTGTGAAACAACTGAAAATATGTCATATTGTAGGTTCTTCAAAGTAGCCACCTTTTGCTTTGATTACTGCTTTGCACACTCTTGGCATTCTCTTCTCTCGATTGGGTTCAGGTCCGGTGACTGTGGAGGCCAGGTCATCTGGCGCAGCACCCCATCACTCTCATTCTTGGTCAAATAGCCCTTGATGCCTTCAGTGTGACTCTACAATTTTCATAGTCATGAAAATAAAGAAAACTCTTTGAATGAGAAGGTGTGTACAAACTTTTGGTCTGTACTGTATCTATGGGTACAACAATTAGCATAATGTTATTGTTTACATGATCATCAAGGATACGCAGAGAGAATATGGCCAGCCACGCCATTGTTTTGGTCCGTTTGAACTGAAACGCAACCACATAGTTTTTAAGACTAAAATGCATTTTTTAAATGTCTCGTTTGAAGCCCAATTCATGCGTCCCACAAATTGAAACTGTGTGACGTATAATAAATGCTTGCTCAAAAAAAGTAAGTCGCTCTATATCCTCGAGCCCCAGGCAGCCAAACGAACATTACTTGACAGTTCAGCACGCTACTGTTGCCACACCCACCCCTCAGTTGAACTGCTGACTAGGTTGTTGTCAACTTTTTCGTTGTTGTCATGACAGCGCTCGCACGTGCATACCAGACACACTGGGAAGGAACTTTTAGATGCACGCTTTCCAATTCGAAAAATTGAGAAAGTGAGGCACCGCCATCATCAATTAAAAAAGAGAAGGTGTGTCCTGGTTCAAACTGTTTTTTTTTTCATGCGCCTGCCTTTACTAACATGCAAGTTCACCATCCTTCCTCCTCATGAACCTCTGGAGTTGTGAGTTTAGACTTTTTTTTTAACTGTTCCTGTGGTGTTGAGCAACTACAATTCAATTTATTTAAAGTGAATAAATTGTAATGAAAAATAAATAAAATAGCTAAAGTAAATCGTAAGTGGAAGTGCATCTGTCAATTCTTTCATGAGCATACATCAGCAATTACACATGTTTAGGGGAATAGGGCATTATTAATATACCATGTAAGGTGGTATGTGCTAGAAATGGGTAAACCACTATCAGTGAGTCTGCCCATGGAGTGGGGGCAACGCCGCGCAAGGCAGTGTCCCACATTGTCCCTCAGAAACATACCCCTTGTCCCCCCTTGGGCTTATTAGCAGGTGGACACCCTAACTCTTCTCGAGCGTTGCTAGAGGGTCTCTCGTAGCCGGTTAGGGGGAGTAGACATGATGTTCAGCTGGAGAGACAAAACAGCCTGTGCTCACGCAGAACAGCTTGTCCTCTCCATGGATGGCAGGGTATTTAGAGCTTGGCTGCGAGACTGACGCACAACTGCTGCGTTACACCTGGACAAGAGTGTAATTGGTGGACAAATATGCCCTATCATGGCATTGTCCATCAAGGACACTTTGCTGAGGTGAATATGATTGCCAATAGCTTCAACCCAATGGTGTATTACAGAGACAGTGGTTACATCAGGATTAAGTAATCATGTGAAATGAGGTCACTTCTTTAAAGTTATACCATCAGGTTTTACAGTGCAAGATATGGGGTTTGATATATATATATATATATATATATATATATATATATATATATATTGTTTATGTTTACTGTGTATATTTATTATGTATAGACACACACATACAGTATATATTTTGGAAATATTTACATGTATATATTTATATTAATATAATTTATATTACATATAAATATATTTAATATATAAACATTACATATTTTTCTTAATATATACATGCATGTGTTTGTACAAACCAGATTACAAAAAAATTGGGACACTGTACAAATTGTGAATAAAAAAAGAATGTAATGATGTGGAATTTTCAAATGTCAATGTTTTATTCAGAATACAACATAGATGACATATCAAATGTTTAAACTGAGAAAAAATTTATAATTTTAAGGAAAAAATAAGTTGATTTTAAATTTCATGTCATCAACACATCTCAAAAAAGTTGGGACAAGGCCAACAAGGTCTTCCCTGAAAGAGTTGACCTCTGGATGGGAGCATATGTTGTTCTAGAACTTGGATATACCTTTCAGTATTGATGGTGCCTTTCCAGATGTTTAAGCTGCCCATGCCACACGCACTCATGCAACCCCATACCATCAGAGATGCAGGCTTCAGAACTGAGCACCGATAACAACTTGGGTTGTCCTTGTCCTCTTTAGTCTGGATGACATGGCGTCCCAGTTTTCCAAAAAGAACTTCAAATTTTGATTAGTTTGACCACAGAACAGTTTTCCACTTTGCCACAGTCCATTTTAAATGAGCCTTGGCCCAGAGAAAACGCCTGCGCTTCTGGATCATGTTTAGATATGGCTTCTTTTTTGACCTATAGAGTTTTAGCTGGCAATGGAGAATGGCACATTGTGTTTTCCATTACAGTAGCATTCCTGTATGTGATGCAGTGCCGTCTAAGGGCCGAAGATCACGGGCATCCAGTATGGTTTTCCGGCCTTGACCCTTACGTACAGAGATTGTTCCAGATTCTCTGAATCTTTGGATGATATTATGCACTATAGATGATGATAACTTCAAACTCTGCAGTTTTTCACTGAGAAACTCCTTTTCTGATATTGCTCCACTATTTTTCGCCGCAGCATTTGGGAAATTGGTGATCCTATGCCAATCTTGACTTCTGAGAGACACTGCAACTTTGAGAGGCTCTTTTTATACCCAATCATGTTGCCAATTGACCTACAGTCACAAATTGGTCCTCCAGCTGTTCCTTATATGTACATTTAAGTTTTCCGGCCTCTTATTGGTACCTGTCCCAACTTTTTTGGAATGTGTAGCGGTCATGAAATCCAAAATGAGCCAATATTTGGCTTGACATTTCAAAATGTCTCACTTACAACATTTGATATGTTATCTATATTATATCATGAATAAAATATAACTTTATGAGATTTGTAAATTATTCCATTCCTTTTTTACTCACAATATGTACAGTGTCCCAACTTTTTTGGAATCGGGTTTGTATACATAATAAATCTGCACAGTACACACATATATTATGTACACAAAAACTTTGGATGTGATTACACTAGTATAATTCAAATAAATATATCCATAAATAAAACATTATATAAACTATATAAACATTTACATATATATATATAAAATATACACACTATAATGCATTAATATTCTTTGGTTATTAAATATGTGTGTGTGTGTGTGTGTGTGTGTGTGTGTGTGTGTGTGTGTGTGTGTGTGTGTGTGTGTGTGTGTGTGTGTGAAGATTCTACTTAAAATGCATTGAACAATTGTATTGAATATTATTTTATTTATTTACATTTTATTTGTAAATGTACAAATAAGAATACTTTTATTTATATTACATACACAATATATTTGTATTTAATATATATTTATATTGTGTATTGTTTTATTTGATTATATTTCATCATATGTATTTTTTTCTTTAAAAAAGAAAATGCAGAATTTAAACATAGGCACCATTTTAATAAAATATGCTGTAAAGACCAACATTAGTTAGTGGTGGACTAGCTGGTTTAACCAACAAACCACTGGTTAAGAGGGACACCAGCAACCAAACACAACATATGCTGCTGACAGTAAGAAGGGAAGACTTTAAAGGCTTTCAGAGAACATATAGTCTGGACTGAAAGCAAGCGGTGAGTCAGAGGTTTGTCTGAATATATATATATACAAGCACACATTGTCATGAGTCATACGCATCCAGTAATAATGTGTGAGAATTATGCTCTCAGTCTTTTGCAGGTGCTGTTCAGGGCATAAACTTGACAGTATCAAATAGTCCTGTTTGAAATATAACCTCACCTAACACAGCAATGAGTCATCCTCCACCAACACTGATAAATCTGTGCAATGAACATGCTGTAAAAGTTGCAATGTCCTTGCTTTTTCCAAGAAACAGCAAAACAGTGGCAATCACTAATTTAATGCTTTTCAGGATGTAAAATATGAGTCATGAGTGTGAGGCTCATATATGCTCATAAATTTCATTCTCAGAATGTTATGTAACCCAAGTTTTCAATGTGAATGAATATATGCTAGCACGTACACTAGCACGGCACAGTCTCTTACTGTGCAACCAACAAAGGCAGTAACCACCGGCCGTCCACCCCCACACTGAGCCTGTAAACAAAACAAGAGCTCACGCCTTACAAGCTGCAAAATGTTAGCTTACACATATGTCAGCCAAAATCCTACCAATGCACTACATATTCATATATAAATAAATAATTCTAATCAAGGCTGCATTTATTTGATCAAAAATACTGAAAAAAACAGTAATCTTGCAAAATGATATTACAATGTAAAATGATGGTTTCTATATGATTATCCATTAAAATATAATTTATTTCTGTGATGCAAAGCTGAATTTCCATCAGCCATTACTCCAGTATAAAGTGTCACATGATCCTTAAGAAATCATTCTAATATGCTGAATTATTATTAGGATTATCAATGTTGGCAACAGTTGTGCTGCCAGATATTTTTTTTTGGATTAGTTGATGAATAAAAAAGTTTAAAAGAACAGCATTTATTCAAAATAGAAATATTTTCTATCAATATAAACCTTTGCTCTTCTTGCTCTTTGCTATTTGATCTCTTCTTATCAATTTAACACAACCATGCTGAATAAAAGTTTAAATTTCTTTTAAAAAAGAAAGAATAAAAATGTACAGACCCCAAACCTTTAAGTGTTAGAAAAAGATTTCCAGCACTGATAATAAATCATCATATTAGAGTGATTTATGAAGGATCATGTGACACTGAAGTAATGATGCTGAAAATTCAGCTTTATCATCAATGTATATATATATATATAAACACAAAATATTTTAATATATACATATTATTAGTAAATAGTAATATATATAGTCAATATTAGACTAATTTTACACTAATACATAAAACAATATATAAATGTTACAATTGTAAAAGGTAACAATATGCAATATTGTAATATACAGTGTAATATGTTGCATTACAAAGTAATAATTTGTGTACAATATTTGTGTGTGTATGTGTGTATAAAAATGTAAAATGAAAGTTAACATAAATCATGCATATTCTGCTCCATGTATAGCCAGCCAGTCGACCTGCTGATGAAGCTTCCTCGATGAGAGGCACGAGACATCAGACATACTCCGAGGTGCATGCGATGACTGCCCTCCGCTGGTCAAATAGCTAATTGCTAATAAAAAAAACATTTCTGATAGACTACCCACAATTGCAGCCCCTTTATCGGGATTGTAACACAAAGCCTGGGGTTTTGCGATTCTAGTAACTGAAGTTATTATAGTTTTAGTATTGGTTTAGATATGTGATGTCGTATCATATATACTGACCCGTGCTGAGTGGCGGGGGAGGGTTTGCTCGAGAAATGGAAAGTTGTGGTGAGGTGCAGGAAGCGCATGCGTGGGCGTCTGAAGCGGAGGACAGTTCTCAAGGTCCCGAGGCTACGATATTTATAACCCTGCTGCTTCACCCTTGCTCTAGCTTGCTTTCTCTTGCCTCGTAGACGAAGAAGCATCTTAATCCAGGTCACTGCACAATTCTGAGAGATGCCAGAATATTTTTTAGCTTTCTGCATGAGCGGATAAGGTGCATATTTGTAGCCCTGCGTTACCACAGATTTGCACATTTTCCATGACCATGCGAATCCTGACATAACTAAAACAGGAGAGTGTGTAATTTAGCTTATATCACTATTGTTTGCTTGCGATGTTTAATCAGAATGTGTTGGTTCACTCGAGCCATGTCCTACATTAGAACCATCTCTCCACAATCATTTTGGTAATCTGCATCCGATTGTTACTGGGTGGGGTCATCGCTGCCCTGCAGGGGTCCTCAGTCTGCCACATTGTTATGAATGCTTAAGACGAGCATGATAGATGGGTGATGATAGTGATGAACCATTAATGAGTGATCCCAAGGCCAGTATCTTCTTTGCTGATTTTGGCGGTAGAAAAAAAAAACAAACTGTATTTAATGCTAATGATATTGGCACTATATTCAGTTTTAGAATTAATCAGATTTCTGAGATTGTATTTTAATTTTCCAAGCAGAGAGCAGAATTGGTTTAAAAATGTTTTAACTTGTTAATATCTATTTTTTTGCACAGAAATGTAAATCTTTGTTTTTCACATGTAATTTTTTTAATAGGAAATAACCACGTTTTTTTTTTAGGCTACTTCTTTTACTATGCATCTGCAGTGAATCAGATTTCATGACAATTTTAGCCAATCTGTACATGATCCTGGTTCACACATTATCTAAAAACCTACAAGTTAAAGTGGATTCAGCATGAAAAAGTAGCCTAAAAAGGTAATCAAATGTAGTTATATATGTAGTGGTTCTTGCAAATATGTGGGATTGTGAAACAATGATTTCACTGCAGATACATTTAGTGACCTTGTCTGTCAAGCATATGTTGATATAATCACCACATTTAAAAAAACAAACAAACTCATGATTACCACAGATTATGCCATATCAGTGATTGATTTTTGCATTTGGTATTGACTGATTCGGTTATTTGTTTACAGAGTTTAACTAGCACTATTTTTTTTAATCAGTCGTAGATGATAGCCTAGCTATAGTACAACGTACAAAAAATATAGCCTAGGCCTATAGAATAATCAAGCATTGCACATCCACAAAAAAATACAAATAAAATGTTTAAGGGGATTTTTTTGAAAACATATCAGTTTAGTACCTTAAAAAAACTTGAATTATTTAAATATTTAAACAAACATTTCAACAAAAAAAACCACAACAACACATTTTTTGTGCACATTTTCCTTGTGTTGTATGAATCTAGGACCTTTACGTAAGATTATATAATATCTTTATATAAATTAAAATCATATTTTTGTGTAAGAGCATAATTAACATTCAGAGTGACAAAGTTGGGCTTTTTGTTGCAAAAAAGCAAACAGCACTGCATTGAAGTACAACAAAGGTAGCATTTTGTCCTTTCTTTCTTTTATACACAAACAGATGCAACAGAATGACATTATATACAAGGGCGCAAGACAATAATGTTGCCTACCTTTTGAACAGATTCAGTTTGTACTTTCTTATAAGTAGAGTCAGAAATCAAACACATATAGAGTTTTAAATCTTTAAAGAAAATTTCTATAGAAAGACTTACACTTGCTAAATTTAAGTTTACCTAGCCTATAAAAAAAAAATAGCCTATTAAGTGACGTGTGACATTCAGCCAAGTATGGTGACCCATACTCAGAATTCGTGCTCTGCATTTAACCCATCCAAAGTGCACACACACAGCAGACAGCAGTGAACACACACACACACACACTGTGAACACACACCTGGAGCAGGAACCAAATAAAAAAAACATATGACTGTTCACTCTCATGTGTATAGACTATCCTAGAATAACATTTTCATATTTCAAAGAGATATCAGGAATTATACCACGGAAAACCCTCGATATGTGTTTCAAGACATTCTTAGTTTAATCTCAATACCAAAAGAGGTGAGACAAACAACAAAGGTAGAGCCAGTTCTTTCTGCACGTACAAGCCTGTGACGCGACGCGATAAGAACACGCCTTCAGAGAGCTGCAGTCACGTGAAGCCTTTAAACTGGCGCCATTTTCTGTGTAGACTTCTGTTCTGCAGCAGCCGGCGTCGAGTCCTGCTACCCCGGCCTTTGTGTCTTCGAGAAAAAACCGAGGTGAGAAATACTGCACTTCTGCCAATGTGCTCGGGCTAAAACAAAGCGTTGTATTCTGGTGCTGTATTATATTGATGTATAGTTTGTAATGGTGGCTCATTTCTTGTATTTATACGCTTTTTTCTGGTGTTCTAATTTGAGATGTTAAAGTAGAAACATTCTGTAGGCGTTTTGCATTATAATCGTTCTTTTACTTAGAATGCAATGTGTACATCTAGCTAATTCTGTCGAATTTTATTGGATTCTTTGTTCTTCTTAAAGCACAACGTGACCTAACCGTTAGTTCTACTGACCTACTTTAAACAAAACTTGTGAATGGAATAACGAATTGTTATTTATTCATGCAATATTTAAAAACCAATGCGATGAAGATTTGAAAATGTAGATTTCAAAGGGTTTAATCTGGTAAAACGTGTCTTTGTGGTAAAATGGCTGCAGGAAGCTGTGAAGAAGACGGGTAGAAAATGGCGTTTCCTTGTTGCGCACTTTAAAAAAAAATGTCGAGTGTTAAGCCGGCTGTTAATTTGAGTCTCTTCAGACCTTATAAGATGTTTTTTGAAAAAAAAAAAAAAAAATCAAAGTGTATTTTTAATTAACTTATTTTATGATAAATATTTTCCCAGCAGGTGATTCGACATGTCTGACGAGGGAAAGCTCTTCATTGGTGGTTTGAGCTATGAGACCACAGAGCAGTCCTTGGAGGAGGCTTTCTCCAAATATGGGTCAATTGCCAAAGGTTCGTTTTAAGCTTTTTTTCATTGAAGTTTGTTGAAATTTTCACATCTTTATTGATTGTTGTTTTTGCTCCAGTTGATGTCATCCGGGACCGTGAGACGGACCGTTCCAGAGGCTTTGGCTTTGTGACGTTTGAAAATCCAGAAGATGCCAAGGATGCAATGGCTGCAATGAATGGAAAGGTAAGCTCAACACCCTGTAAGGATGGAAATTTGTAACAAAATGTTTTAACTTCAATTTCTAGTCAAACTGGGTGGAGGCTTAAAGTGAGTTTTCTAACCATAAAATGCATATTTTTGCAGTCTGTCGATGGCCGCATGATTCGTGTTGATGAAGCTGGCAAATCTGGTAGACGTTCTGGTGGTTTTAGAGGAGGTTCTTCTGGTGGTAGAGGGTTCTTCAGAGGAGGAAGAGGTAGAGGTTGGTATTCTTAATCTTGAAAGCAATTGTATTAACAGATGGCTGTATTTGCATTTCAAGCATCCTTGGTAGCTTGTAATTATCATGACAAAGCTGGTAGACCACCTGGATGGATGCATGTTGTGTTTCTTGCATGGGTTTTATTTATCTAACTTTTGTTGTTGTTCCACAGGTGGTGGAGGATATGGTGGAGACCGAAGCTACGGGGGTGACCGAAGCTTTGGTGGCGATAGGGGCTATGGTGGTGGAGATCGAGGCTATGGGGGAGGAGAGAGGAGCTATGGTGGAGGTGACCGATCCTACGGTGGTGGCGGATACTCAAACAGGAGTAGTGGATACTCGGGTGGCAGCGGCGGTGGATACAGAGATAACAGGTAAGGGATTGAAACATGGAACAACTTTGCCCAATGAACACTTTTACGATCATTGTAGCCATGAACACTTTAAATATGGCAAATATTACTTTTGGTTTTAGAAGCCAGAGTGGATATGACCGTTCTGGTGGATCCTACAGAGACAGCTACGACAGCTATGGTACGTATTGATTGTTCAGAATTACAAGTTTTAACTAAATAACTGCACCAGTAGATCTCATCCCACTTGTGGTGTTTTAAAATAATGTTTAGGCCTAAGCAGAAAGAGACAACTGCCATTTTCGAACTTCTGAGTTCAGTCAACTTGGTTGCCTTTTTTTATCTTGGAAATGACCACAATCCAAAAGCTCATTTTACGATAGTAGTGACTAAAGTCGGTTTTGTGCTCTTCTTCAGAATAGTCCATAAGACCTTGTTGGAAAAGAATCATGTCTTGGTGTCAGTTCACTGTTTGGAAAAGGATGTTCACAATGCTCCAGTGCCTTTACCCTTTTGCCTACTTCTTGTCCTCAGCTTCACACGAGTAAAAAAAAAAAAATCCTGATTGCAAGATCATCCCTTCGCTGGCTGTATATAAAAAGATGCGCTCTTGGAAGACGTTTTTGTTTTTACTTTTTTTTTTTTTTTGTTCTGGTTCAAATGTTCTACTAAAGACAGACTCCTATTTTACCGTGTCAAGTATCCGCAGGATGTTCCTCTCATTGAGGAGCTGCCTAATATCCATGAGCATTCACTTCCTGTAAGAGTTTTCAAGCCCTGTGAGGCTACCTGTATCTGACATTTTACCTTGCGATTTGTGTAATAATAGATGCTCTCAGAGGTTGGAAATTGTCCTTTTTTTATTTTTCTTTTCAGTGTGTGTTTAAGAAACTCTGTCTCTGAAACCATGCGTGAAAATTGACCTGTCCAACACAGCCTGATAGCTTCTAAAAACCAATTTCCTCCAAGATCTTTGGACCAATTTCTTAATATCGGCTCACTGAAAGTGCTTAGAGGGGCATTTGAACAATTTTAAAATGGCACCTGAAAATATTCTAATCTGATCCTCCCAATAGAAGCTTGATAAGCTGTGATGTGTTCTTTACTGCTCCCTGCCACCTCCATTTTGTGATGCATTCCTTTAGTGAAGCAAGGCAGGCATGTTGCATTGGAGTTCTCTCCGGCAAACCTCCTTGATGTTGCTAAAGATTTGTAAATATGCATTATCCAAAGAGTAAACCACTGAAGTACTTTACTCTTTGACCAGTCTAAATTTATTTTAAACTATGCTCTACTGTGGACTGAACATATCCTCTTTAAATGTCAAGATTTTGTTCCTCCTTGGAAAGAAATGTGCTCTGTTCTGTATATCAACACGTCCGAATCCTTTCCTTTTTGTATTAATCTGGATTCATGAAGCTCATTAAAAAGAAAATGGTTGGAAAATGCTCTCTCTTGCCTTCGATATTAAAAAGCTCAATACAAGCCACATGAATGTCTTGGAGTGGATAAGCTGGGGTTTTAGCATCTGGGATCCTAAGTATTTTCCATTAGACCAATAAAACTTCAGATTAGATAAGTTGACAAAGATGAAACGTTGTGGTGTAGCAAGCAATGGTTCTGAATAATGCTTCATTGGATCCAAGAGTTCTCTGCTAGCAATTACGGAAGTCAACAATGTCCTTGGAGAGTGAAGTGTTGTGCCTTCCGACTCAAGAATCCTGAGATGAAAGCTGCTCTCTTGACTAGGTCATTTGTGGAGATAGGCCTGTAATGTGAGGTAAACCCTTTTGCTCTCCTGTACGCATCCTACAACAGTTCTCATTGTCCATGTTTTCTTCGAATGTTGCCTCGACCAGTGATAACATCTCCAGAATCTGTTCAATCCTGTTCCACAACCCACCCAAAAAAAAAAAAAAACACTTCATGTTCCAATAAAAAGCTGCATGACAACTTTTTATATACATATATAGTGTGTGCTTGTGTTTGGTGGAAAGTATCTCATGTGGCCTCTGAAATGAGTTAAAGTCTCTGTTCTGATTGCAAATTTTGTCTGCACCAACTTTAAAGATTATTTTGGTCAGTTTTAAGTCACCCATGTCAAAAGATTTGAAGTTGATGTAGCTTTTTTGCCACATCTCGAGTGATTGACTATGGAGACTCGTTAAAAAGTTTGGCCCTTTGTTTTAAACAATAACAATTTCATTTTTTTTTTTTTTTAATCTGGAAGTGTTTGTGTAGCATTATTTAGGAAGATATTTTAAATGCATGTTTTGTCCTATGATCTTTACATCTTTTGTACACTAAAATAACCTTTTATTTTTCAGACTGACTCCCTGGATGTGTTGTATTTGAAAACTAGAGGAGCATGACCTTTTGAAATGACTTCATTTTCATGGCAAAAACACAGAGGTATGGATTTACTTGTAGAATCAAATTACTAATAGTTTGATGTGAGTAATCAAAGTTCTGTTAAAGATTAAAGGGATAGTTTACCCAAAAATGAAAAATAAGACCTTAATTACCCTCATGTCCAAACCCAAAAGACCTTCGTTCATCTTTGGAACACAAATTAAGACCCTTTTGATGCACCCCTGTGAGCTCTCTGATCCTCCATAGACCGCAAGGGTGTCAAGGTCCAGAAACATACAAGTTAAAACCATGCATATGAAATTTAGGGTTCAACCATAATTATACGAAGCTACAAAGATATTTTTTTTAATGTTTAACTCATTTATTCAACAATTCGTCTCCTGCATCACACTGATCCGTTGTCTGTTGTTTGTGCTTGGATCCGAGTGTAAATGTTTACGTTCAGTGGATACTCTCGCTGGTATGGTGCAAGGATGTAGCAGAGGAGACTAATTGTTGAATAAAATCATTATTTTTGTTTTCTTTTGCTCACAAAGTATTCTTGTTTGAACCCCTGATTTCACATGGATTATTTTCCCAATGTCCTTGCCAAGTTTCTGGGCCTTGATCATGTAAGGGTCCTTGATGGAGGGTCAGAGAGCTTGCTGAATTAATCATCTTAATTTGTGCTGCAACTAAGGTTTTCGAGTTTGGAACAAGAGGGTTAATAATTGACAATTTGTTTTTGGATGAACTATACCTTTAATATCTTCAAACAATTATTGTTAATTGTTTAGCATAGTACACTTGACTTGCATGCTTGTTGGGTTGTTTTTCTTTCTAATAAGAGCTTAAGTTACTTGGCTTTGCTTTTTCAGAGCTCATGGAAATCCCTGCTGTGCAGATGAACCCATCTCTCCCAAAAGAAAGCAGGGAAAATGTCAAAACACTTGCAAGATGATCAGTCTTCTATCTAGATTTAAGCTTGATTTATTTTGCTGAAAGCAGTGTTTCTGTATAAAGGTGTTAACTCAAATTGTTGTGGGAATGACATAAATTCAATAAAGCTTTTTTACATAGGTTTTGTTCAGTACTTTGTATCGTTTATTCGCACGGGTTTAGTGGCAATGTTGCAGTACACTTTTACCACAAGGTGGCAGTGGTGGCCAGCTATAACACAGGCCGCAGAAAATGACACTCTTATTAGGCTTTAGCGGTACGAATTGGGCTTTATATTTTAAAGTTTTCAAATTTAGACTGGTTGATTTAATTCTTAAATACGATTGCATTAAACTGAACAACTAACGAAGTTTATCTAGCTTGCCGTTTGAAGGATTCTTTATGATTTGTTAGATTAAAGGCAACCTTTTTTATTTTCATATCCACTTATTTTGAAAGTTTAATCCTTTTACCCATTTATTCACTAATATTGCTGATCGGTTCATTGAGCAGTCGTTTTATTTTTCTGTTGCAGTTTAATCTTATGTTCTTGTGGTTTGTGGCTTGTCTTAAGAAACAGAAAGTGTCTTCATTTCTAGGTTTTTAGCAGTAAGCAGTAATTTTCCATCGCAATATCTTGTATAACAATTCTGAGCATTGAAATATTAGCACAAAGAAATATTCAATAAGTTACATTACGTCATCTCTGCTTACGTACATTTTTGTTGGGTTCAGGTATCAGACAAACCACTGGTAATGGGTTTTGGTATTTGGCATCTGGGGTTAGATCTCATGTTCCTGGTTTGGAGACTTGATCTAATAATTTTGGCATGTCAGATGACATGATCTGACGAATCCATGGAAGATAGTGGGAAATATGTGTGTGTACTGTGCATTAGGACTGCCTATGCATAGGGCCCGGGATCTTGTGCAGCGCCCCTGTTCCTTAGTAGTTAACAGTAGTAAGTTAAATGTTAATGAATAATCACCTGTTCTTGAATAATTCCTTATGCAGCCAATAAGAAACAGTATTCTAAAGTGTTACCCACTTTTGTGATTATATCAGAAAGTGCACACTAGGGGCAGTCTTGATGGTTGTGAGAATATCATTATCTGCAATTTTTGCAATTTGTCATTTTTACGCCACTTTATCAGGTACAACCTTAACAAATAATCTGAAGTTTTTGTGGCATGGATTTAGCAAGGTGCTGGAAACATTGAAAGTCAGGAAGTCTGGTCTCTTGAAGATTGTTGCGTGATACAGTTGCTGCAGATTTATGAGCTGGGCATTCATATTAATCTGCCCTTTCTCCACATCCCAAAGGTACTCTTTTGAGATCTGGAGACTAGATGTCGTCACTGAAGTACACTGAACCTCTCGAGTATCAAGCATTTTTTTATGCACTGAAATCTCTCTGCCACCTTGATGGTCAAGATGTTTCACGATTTATTCAAGTGTCCTCATCTCTTGTGATGGTAGAGACTCTAAAATGTAACGTCTTTGTATGACTTTTCAAAATTGTTAAGAGTTTACTGGTCAGTTTGCTTGAACTAGCTGCTTGAGTAGCTTTAATTGTCTGTTTTGTTTCATATGCATGATTTTTATTCTCAAGGTGTTCATTTATTAGCATTAGCGTCTTTCTGATTAGACCCTGTTAAGTTACTTTTCTTTCCAGAGCAATCAATCTGATGTCTAGATTCAGGGTTGACTGTGCTATATTTAGCTGAAAGTGGTTATTCTGTAGAAAATTGTTCATTTTGTAATCTTGTGAATTCCATGCATTTTCTTTACAGTATTTTGTCTAGTTGGTATTGCAGGTGTATTGTTTTTTTTGTTGTTGTTTTTTTTACAGGTTAGTTCTAGCAGTGATACAGTGCACTTTGTGGCCAGCTGCACAAAAAAAAGTAGATTTTAGCAACCGAAAAATGACATTCTTATTAGACTTGTGTAAAAGGGTTACAAATAAGCCTTTATTTTAAACTTGCACATTTAATGATTGGTGTAAAACTGAACCAAACATAAATGATAGAACTTGCATTGAACCAGACAACTAAATGAGTTTATCCAGCTTGCCCTTCCATGTTTCATATCGCTGAGTAGGTGGTATCATGACATGAATCCATGCAAAGTAGTGGGAAATATGCGTGTACACTGTGAGGTAATCTGCATTTGTGTGGTTTTTGTAAAATGACACAATTCCCTGTGCAACACCTCCACAAACAAGTGGACCCCCAGAGTCTCCCTGTGGATTATATCAGTTGATTATTAATATATCACAATACACTGATACTAATAATAATTTGTGTGTGGTGCAACTTGAAATACCCGTGATGGTCCAGTTTTTCCTTCATTGCACAGAGTGTCAGCCGTGCCACAGTTTTCAGAGTCTATCAGAGTCACGTTTGCTTCTTTGAGCACATTTGAAGGAGACGCACTCTGGTAATCTTGCCAGCCCCAACCCATGACCATGCAGTCCTTTGAGAATTGTTCATTCCCAGGCAAAGCGATAGTATTCACCGTTTTGTTTAAAACTGCAGGGGTTTTGAGCTGGAAGAGAAGATGCAAAGTTCCTGATTCAATCGATGACCACTACATTTCATTCAGTGTTTTTAAAGATAGGCTATTAAAAATGTTCCGCTGATCTTAAGTATATTTGGTAAATGTTAACAATTTCCTATCATACAATAATGTTTTTTAGGCAAACCAATGCATTTGTTTAATCTTATGCTATTACCTTTAGAAGCATGATGTCATCACCTTTCTTGTTCATATCGAATCCTGGATATGGAATGGGATCTACAGCTATCCCGCCAGGTAAGTGTTTGGTGTTATCGACTCCCAAATACACCACAAGATTACTAAAATAATAATAAATAAATTGTTATCGTAGAGGCCAGAGTAACAAAATGATTCATATATATTTACAAGAAAGACATGACTTTGGATGTTAAATGTCACTAATTTAAAATACTCAGATTTTCAGTAATATTATCAGTATGTCTGCCCTGATACCAGTGGATGAGAACAAAACTTGAACTGAATTAAACTGGATGATAACACTATTGGGGAAGTCGTGGCCTAATGGTTAGAGAGTCGGACTCGCAATCAAAGGGTTGTGAGTTCGAGTCTCGGGCTGGCAGGAATTGTAGGTGGGGGTAGTGCATGTACAGCTCTCTCTCCACCTTCAATACCAAGACTTAGGTGCCCTTGAGCAAGGCATCGAACCCCCAACTGCTCCCCGGGAGCCGCAGCATAAATGGCTGCCCACTGCTCCGGGTGTGTGCTCACAGTGTGTGTGTGTGTGTGTGTGCACTTCGGATGGGTTAAATGCAGAGCACGAATTCTGAGTGTGGGTCACCATACTTTGCTGAATGTCACTTCACTTTCACTATTGTTTTAAGTAGAGCTGCTGTATAGCGGAATCACATCTTGCAACATAAACCCTGTTATTAAACTAAGTTGAAAAAACATTGAAGTGATAGCTACCCTATAGCTGAATTACACTGGTTTCAAAATGTATCATCTTTACACTGAACTGAATAATAACACCATTGTCTTTTTAGAGCTGCTTGCAACTTAATTTGAATTGTTTTCATAACTGAGCTTTCCATATTTTATTCTGCTATTTTCGTGTTTATTACTGTAAAGCTGAAATGATCTGTCTTATATAAAGCGCTAAAGAAATGAATGTCACTTGACTTCAGAGTAGGTGTTTTTTTGTTCATACCGTTATAGACCATGAGTGCCCGCACTTAGTCAGTTTGTATACTCTTAATTTTTTTTTTTATTCTAAAATATGATAATTTCACCTACCTTTGTCTGCAGTGGGCGGCTGTCATCACATAATCCTCTTTTACCAAAAAACCACCACATGTTTGTTTTGTTACGCTGTCACGGATGTAGACCATGTAGGGTCGACTGTGTGGAACGGAGACTTTACCACCAACAATGCCGTCATGCATGGAAAAACCTAAAAAAGAGTTTAGTACTATTCAATAGCATATTCTGGGACATATTCTGTAAAAATAAATAAATGACCGCTGACACAATTACTTATAACTTTAGTTCCATTTTTAGAGAATTTAAGTTAATTAAAAAAAAAGGTAATTGCAGCAACTTTTTTTTGTTTTTGATTTTATTTTACAGGAGACTTACAGTTTAATTACTAATGTAGATGATGTAAATACCTGGGGCGCATGAAGGCAGCAGTAGCAGGCAAGTGATATGCCAACGGATGCTCATTGTAGACAGCTCAGTAACACTCAATGTGCACCACAGAGATGTTGGGCTCTGCTTTTATAGAGGGGCCCAAACCGGAAGATAATAGCAGAAGCTGTAGCATGCTCTGCATTCACATCAGTTGTACTGATCTGACATCATTTAAGTTAGAGACTGTTGAAGGAAGATTTGATCATTATCAGCTTTAGTTGTTTCGCAACTAACACTTTGGTGATAATATCAGAACTTGATAGTAACGAGAATCTCGTTATCTGTAATGTTTGCAGCTTCTGGTACCTTGACTACCATAGTTCATGGCCATTTTTGTTTTATGCGTAGTCACCACTTGATCCGGTTCATACTACAAACCCGAGAATGACCTGATTTCTTTGTGGCATGGATTTAGTAAGGGGTTTGAAATACTTTATTTTTAGAAAGTCTGGTGTCTGTTGACATGGTAGCGTGATACAGTTGCTGCAGATTTATATGAGCTGCACATTCATATCAATCTGCCCTTTCTCCACATCCCAAAGGTACTCTTTTGAGTTTTGGAGACTGTGGGAGTCGTCTGAGTACACTGAACCTCTCGAGTGTGCATGCATTTTTTTTATGCACTGAATGTTCTCTATGTTTCCTTGTTGCTCAAGATGTTTCACAACTTGTTTAAGTGTCTTCGTAAAGTATAAAATACAGTTTTATTTTTCAGACTGACGGGACATTGTGCATTTCCAATGTAGAGCTAACCTTTGATGAAATAACTTTATTTTCATTGCAAAGATGAAAGGCATGCATTTTCTTTTAGAATCACTTACTATTAGTTTGATGTGGGTAATGGCCAGATGTTCTGATATGCATGATGGAATATTTGGCAAACAGACCTTTTGTGTTGCTACAGTAGCTGCTTGAGTAGCATTAACTGACTATTTTGTTTAAATAGAATGGTTCTTCTTGTCAGTGTGTTCATTTAGCATTGACATCTTTCTAAGATCTTTTTGTAAGACCACATTTGATAGAGACCTGTCATGGTAATCTTGCCAGCCCCAACCCATGGCCATGCAGTCCTTTGAGGTTTCTTCATTCTCAAGTTTTGGCAAAGTGATAGCATTCACAGTTCTTTTCAAAGTTGCAATGGTTTTGAGCTAAAAGAGAAGTTGCAAAGTTCTTGCTTGAGGTAATAGCCCCTATATAACCCCTCTTCCCCAATTGTTCAATGCACTAAGTATAACCTTTCTGATAAAAGTATAAAATATAAGAATTTTGCCCACCTTCTTTAACAGTGGGTGGCTGTCTTTACAAAATACTTTTTTTTCCAAAAAAAAAAAAAAAACACCACATGCTTGTTTTTATACCTTGTCATGATTGTAGACCATGTAGGGTTGATTGCGTAAAACTGAGACTTTACCACCAACAGCAGATGTTTGGTTCTGCTTTTATAGAGACATTCAAGGGACCTAAACCCAGAAAGAGTTTCACTGATCTTACAGCATTTAAGTTAGAGACTGTTAAAAAGGAAAACACACTTAGCAGAATAATCCACCAGAAAATTTGACTATGACCTGGAAAACTGAGAATCTTCACAATCATATTTTATGCATCAAGTCACCATATTGATTTCAAAAGTAATTTGCATTGTAATGCGACTACTGGGATAAAACGGTACAGTTAAGATAAGTTACGTAAACTCAAGGACATTTATAAATATGCAAATAATATGTTCAGCAAATAACTGTGCTAGTGCAGAGTTTGCGTGATCATCCTTCAAGAATGCTTGTTTAAAAATAATTGTTCAGCTGCAGAGTTCATTGGGCCAGAGGTTTTGTAGCTCCTTGTAGAGTCCTCCAAAACAGGAAATCCATTTTCATGGCTTTCATTACACGTCTTTGATGGATGTAGTAAAATGCACATTCAACAGAAACACTGTTTTGAATATTTGGATATTAGCGATGCGGTCGCATAGTTCCTAAAGGCTGTAATGCTATATGCTTGCTTTAGCCATGCAAATACGCCAAGCAGTAGCACAGGAATGCCCATTAAGAGACTTCCTACGTCTAGACTGAGGTATGTTCTTCTCATACCTGAACCACAAGACGTTATTATAATTATTGTGAATGAAGCGCAACCAAGGTTTCTGAGAGAGAGAGGGATGGTGGGGAGTGGGTTGCATGCAGAAGACTGGGTTGTGAACAGTAATGGGTATTACAGGAGGAGGTTTGGAGAGGCCGAGCAGAAGGGGGGTGTCCAAAAGAACGTTTACCGGCAGACTGTCAGCTTTATTAGAACCAGGGGGTTGACTATGGGATGGTTAAGCAATTAGACGTCATGACAGAAGCAGGGAATGAAACGAGAGTTGTAAAAAGTCCATCAATCACTACACAAATCATGATTATTAGGAATAAAAGGAAATGACAAAGGTGTGTTTCCAAAGAAGAAGGTAGCACACTGCGAGGTCAGGATCTAGGATTGGGTTTGTGTAATACACTTAATCACCCACATCTTCTTTGAGGGATCTCAGTTGATATTTGTTGTTCCTAACTTCATATATGTTTTCCCTGCTATCTTGCATCGCCTTCAGCTCTAATCAGTATCTCTGCTCATGGTATCATCTACTCACACTGAGGACATGTCAAGTTATTTTGCAATTCTCAGAAGATCACCAGATAAAGCCTCCACCCGCAGTGTTACGTGCGTTAAATAGAATATGTGTGAGTACGTGGTTTTGTGCAAGTCTTTTGATACACAATACGTGTCTTTGACCCTTTGTATGGATCCCTGGAGCTGATCTCTGTCCCGGTTGAGACCAAAGAAGACAGGAATTAAGAAGGCAAGACGAGCATTGACAATGAGTTCCAGACGTGGTTAAAAATCTATTTGTCTGAGCACTAAAGTCTCCTTTTGCTGCTTCCCCAAAAGGACTTTTTAAGTTTATATGCCCCTTTACTACATTCATAAAATGGATCATGAACTTCTGTCCTAGAACAAAACAGAGGCCTTTATTTTAAGAGATGAGCCAAGGCAGTATTAAAAAAAAAAAGACAGCACAACTTGTGCACTATATTGCTATAGTGTGAGAAAAAAAGTTAAATATATTCCATTATTCATTGACATAGCTATTATATGGTTTATTTCGTCAATGAAAAGGGTGTTCGTTGATAAGCTTTTTCCCCATGACTAAAACGAGACTGACGAGATGACAATAAGGTCAGTAAACAGTATAACTCTTGACTGTCCACATGCAAAATTGTTGACGATTAAAAGTAGATACTAAAATATGTTTAAACTATACATTTTTTTCGTCGACCGCTGTACACGCTTCTACTATGTGTGCTTTCATCTGTGCGGTTGACAGATATCCAGTTTGAGTTAGCTTGAGCTCTATAGTTCCAATTCGCAAATCAGAGCTTCTCTGTTAAAAGGAGATATTTATTTATTTATATTTTGCAATCTGGCAACCATGTGCACACGCTCGCTATTCATCGTGGAAGCACCGACGTTTATTAGAAAGCACCGTCAAACTTACAAACAAGTAAGCTGAAGTTTCGTAATCTTTTCATCAACTAAAACTAAACTAAAATGCTCTGACATTTAGTCGACTTAAACTTTTCTAAAAAAAAAAAAAAAAAGAGGACAAGGTTGACTAAATATGATAACTAAAAAGTGCATTTGACACCAAGACTAAGATTAATTTAAAAATCTAAGACTTAATCAAAATGGTTGATAAAATGAACACTATTTAAGTCTATATATGGCACACATTTTATTGTTTTATCGTTTTGGTGGTGCATGATGAATGTCGCTATGATTTACGTTTTCGTATGTGTGTTTCCTCATAAGAAGAAGCCATTTAATTTGAACTTGTTTTCTCAAATGTTAACTTGGACTAGCGTGCATTCATTTTGGCTCTTTAACTTTAAGAAGAGATGAATTTTTGCCTAAACCCTCATCCTGTCTCAAATAACACCTGCTGTTACCGTGCATGTAGACCGAGTTCTCACGAGATGGATATGCAACATGGGAATACGCTCCCTGCCAACAAAATTATATCTGGTATTTTGATTGCGAATAAAACAGATGAGCATTTATTTTTAAATCTAAAAGCCAATGTACGTCTGACAGAAAGCAGAAGTGTTGTGCAGTTTGCTACATACCCACAGTGTGCTGACACTAGTCAACCCTACATTCATCCAGCACACAAGACCTTTGGTGTAACGCATACACCAGAGTTTGATATCCCTTTTCACTCGGTCAGACAGCCAATTAAGTGCCTTTTCAGGATTATAGAGTATTTCATGAACAGTGAAAGTGCCCTGAGTGCCCTTGACTTGTGGTTCAGGGTGACTGTAATTTGCATAAGTGCTGTGGTAAGCTGTGCAGTGAAAGTCACCAGAGCTACCACAAATAAAGCCAACACCATTGAGAAAAAATTATTTGGTATTGGTTCTGTTTCAAATCCTAATGCACTGCTTTAATACATTAAGCCATTATATGCACTGAAGACAAGGGATGAACAATGTATCGATACCATTTTATAAAAAAAAAAAAAACATTTTATCTGCATTTATTGTGCATGGTAATTTCTCTATTTTTTTTTACATCTAACGCTCACTTAAAGTTCACTATTAAAACAAATAATTTAATAACACTGTAAGATATTTGTTAGATGTTATCTAAATTATAAATCATTTAATATATACAAAATAGATCTAATATATAACAGAATTTTAAAATTTATTGTGCATGGTCAAATATCCTTTAAATGTCCTTAAAAATTCACTCAGTTACAGTTAGCTATTAAAACAATGATATTTAGTAACATTTAAATAAAATGTAGATAATATATAAAAATATAATTTAACATTTGTTTTAAAATACATAACTAAAATATTACAGCAAAAATATTTATTTATTAACTTATTATTAATATTTACTATTATTAATTATACTATTATTAATATACATACACATATATATATATATATACATATAATTTTATATATATATATATATATATATATATATATATATATATATATATATATATATATATATATATATACACACACAAAAATGCATTGATTCGCTTCAGGAGGACTTTGGGGGTCTGGGGTGTGTGAGACATTTTATTATGGATGGGTGATTTTTATTTAATTTCTTTTGGACTGGAGCACAGCAACACCTGCTGAGTGTCATTAAAAAGCTTTAAAGATCAAAGAAATGTTTTAATACAACTCTAATATTTAATATGAATATAACTCAATTTTTAATATAACTTTAATGTAACGTCTGAAAGAAGAAAGCCACAGTCACCTAGGATGACTTGAGGGTGAGTAATTTATGGACTTTTTTTTTTTTTTGTGGTGAACTAACCCTCTCTGTTAGCAGAATTGCACGTCCTTCATAGGGGAGACAATCCCAGAATGCATTGCAGCTCAGGAAAAAAAAAATCCAAGAGAAACTGATTTAAATAATACTTATTCATTAAATAAGAATTGAAAGGAAATTGCAAGAAAAATAGTGCAAAGTAACAAATAAATGACTATTTCATACAAGTCTTCCATCAGCTACACTTGTTGAGTGCTATTTTGTATGATGTACAGACTTCCTGCACATGTAAAGTGTTTCAAATCACTCACTTCCATTACTTATGAGACAGTAGGCAGCGAGGGAGCTCACTAGGTTGTGGAACGGCTATTAAGTTTATCCGGCAATCCGCCTGACAGTTCAGTCATACATACCGAACCAGAAAATAAGATTTTCCTTTTTGAAAAGGTTTTTTAGCGATACCTGGGATACATTCAGAAGCTATGACAGAGATGAAGCAATATGTGGGCTGCCAAAGCACACTTGGATGATTTTTAATGTTTTGTAAATTTTTATTGCTTTCCTCTGGACCATGACACACTTTCTCTTATTCACCGATCTGTCTTTCTCTCTTCCTCTCAGAGAGATAAGACATCCATCACAAACTGCGGTTGAAGGTCTGATGTTACAAAATGAGTACATCAAGTGCATTTTTATTAGCTCTGGCAAGGATCGAATGTGCAACTGTGCATGATCTCATGTCTTTAATAATGGCCCTGTAAACAGAGAACCTGCTTCATCTGGTTTTTCAAACTGCTACACCGGGTCCAAAATTAACAGTCACAAGCACCAAATGGAGTAAAAACTGGCTTTTGTGAGTTACTCGCCAATTGGCTGGTAGGAACTTTAAGGAAGTCAAACTGTAAGAATGATAGTCTGATCCTCGCTGCCCAAGTCATGTGAGCCAAAATAAGTTCTTTTACCTCACTGGAAAAATTTAATCTAGGAAGCCTATACTGTAAGTATCTTATGAGTAACCTTGTGGTTATATGCAGAATATTTTTTACATAAAAAAGAACAAATATAAATGTTGTATGTGTGTGTGTGCATATATATATATATATATATATATATATATATATATATAATATATAATATAATATTTTAATAAAAATACAGCATTATTATAAAATAATAATTTATGGCAGTATAAAAAAATACATTTTCTCAATTCCAATACACTTTCATGGTGAATTATAACTATTTTTAATTTCATGAACTTGTGGTAAATTTTTTTTTTTTACCTCATTGGTATTTCGTCACACACACACACAAAATGGTTAGTGGTTAGGTTTTTCATTGATCATGAGGTTGGATTACTAAATTCTCATGACATTGGCAGGAGTGGCAAAAATGTGTTAATATTTTATTTTAAGGTCTCCTTCTTACTCATGTTACATGAACTTACTATTATAATAACAATAAATGACATGCAAATAACCCTAATGCCAGCCATATAGTTAATTACATTTATTCATTTAGCTGACGCTTGCTATATATGTCAGAGGTCGCACGCCTCTGGAGCAATTAGGGGTTAAGTGTCTTGCTCAGGGACACATTGGTGTCTCACCGTGGATTCGAACCCGGGTCTCTCACACCAAAGGCATGTGACTTATCTATTGCGCAAACACCACCCACCCACCTAACAACGCCAATAATTAATTTTACTCAATATTTAAATATGTGACCCTTGACCACAAAACCAGTCTTAAGTGTCAATTTTTCAAAATTGGGATTTATACATCATCTGAAAGCTGAATAAATATGCTTTCCATTGATGTATGGTTTGTTATGATATGACCATATGTGTCTGAGATACAACTATTTGAAAATCTGGAATCTGAGGGTGCAAAAAAATCTAAATACTGAGAAAATTGCCTTTAAAGTTGTCCAAATGAATTCTTAGCAATGCTACTAATCAAAAATTAAGTTTTTATATATTTATGGTAGGAAATTTGAATAATATCTTCATGGAACAGGATCTTTACTTAATATCCTAATGATTTTAGGCATAAAAGAAAAATCTATAATTTTGACCCATGCAATGATTTTTTGGCTATTGCTGAAAATATACCCCAGCGACTTAGGACTGGTTTTGTGATCCAGGGTCACATATATTATTATGCTGTACTGTAACAGGGGCACTTTAAAATAAAGTGTAACCCAAAATTTCAGTGAAATTTCAAATCCATCAAATGTAAATAACGTTGAGATGTACGAAGCACAGCTCACACAGAAGTCAATTTTAAACCAAGCATGGCAAATTAGCAAAATTCCAGATCATTTATATTCCTATTTCACCTTTGAAAATTTACCGAAAGGTCTGCACCTTTACAAAAGTTGGACCGGCATCTGTTCCACTGCTTGCTTCAACTGAAACTAACAAGGATGGCATTGATCTAATCACTGTGAACATGTAGAATGTGTTTATGACCTGCATGCAAGTCCTCACTGTGGTTTAAGGCAAAGATGAGTGTTACATTCACTGGAAATGATGATGCTCAATAACAGAAACTCCTGGCTTTGCCAAAATGAAGCTTTTCTAGAAAGCCCTCGAGACCACAAACAGAGATCAACGACATGTTAGAGTGGAGAGGTATAAATTATGCAGAACACTTGGATGTTCTACTCTTCCGAATTTGATCCATAAAACATATGGTGTCTGCCCGCATCAAAGAAGGCCTTCATTTTAAAAATCAATCAAATGATGACCAAAATGACATATTGCAAAACAATTCTCAGTCAGAATCCCGAAGCCTATTGAATTAGCAAGACTCAAAGTCTCCAACAAGCCCCAACCTCTGCAAGGAGTCGCACACACTAACTAAGGGAATGTAAAAAACACAAAATAAAAAAACATCATCTCGTCTTCCTGCAGATGTTGTTCTTCTAGAAGGTGTGGGTTGATTAAAAGGACAGAGCTATGAGGAAGATGAGATAAGAGACAAACTGCCAAACTTTCAAGCATTGCACTTATGTTTCTACTTAATGCGATAGACATGGAGATGAAACACACTCATGTCAAAACCACAAGATAATGGCTCACAGTTCAAAGGCATTGTGCAACACGCATTCATTCCTGCGACAGACATACAGCAGCCTAAAACGAGCTCTCTTTTGAGTTCACCATCGTAATTTGTAGTTTCCCCCTTTTTGTGTAGTTTGTGAAGCATTGGATCATTATGAACCAGACTATGGAGAAAAAAGTGGAGATAGGACCTGAATTTATTGTAGGGTTGATTGAATCACTTATCTATTAACCAGACTGACTGTGGCCATGAGCTTGTAACTGGAGGCGTGAGAGTCAAGTGTTTTATTTTTAGAAAGTCTGCAAGGAGTCGCTGGCAATTATTTGGTAATGTAAGCCGATATTTTTAGACGGTTCTTTCATCATTGTTCGGACCAGGAGGGTAATCGTTTGTCCAGATGTGGTCTGGACCAAAAGAGTGTGATCGGTAAAGGATTTCTATGTATGGAGGATAAAGCTGTCGCTAGTTAAGCCAAGGCTGCTGTTCAGACAGCATACAGTAACCTATGACTCAAGCCCATCAAATGACACATATCGTAATATATGTTCAAATGCTGGGAACTTGCTGGATGAGACAAGCTAATAATGTCAAATCTGCTTGGGTTAAATTTCATTTTGATAACATAATGTCGTTGCGTTGTGCAAACCCTGTCCCAAACCAGCATTTCCTGTGACTTTCATACAGGAAAGGCAGATAACATACTAAGATTTTCATGAACAAATCTTAAAATTATTTAAAACAAGAAAGATTTACTTGAGAAATAAAATTGAGAAAATGAGACATTAGAGAATATATCTCAAGTTAAGTAGATTGGCATTTTTTCTTGTTCTAATTATAAATCTAATACACTCTAATTTTAAAAATAAAGGTTCTTTATTGGTTTGGATGGTTCCATGAAGAACTTGTAATGACCATGGAAGCTTTCCATTGGACAAAAGATTATTCATAGTGGAAAATGGTTCTCTAGATATTTAAAAGGTTTTTCACACAATTAAAAAATACAAATAAATAAATAATAAACGGCTCATTTTTGTTCATTTAATTTTTGGAACCTAAATCTTAGTTCATAGTGAGTACATAGTGGCCCCAAAAAAGCATTCAAGATTTCATGCGTCATATAGCACAATATCAAGCTATATTTTGAAGGTTTATCAAAATATCAGGCTAATTTTCTGGTTGTCAAACATTAGTGCAAGTTAGTTCTGAGAAAAACTTGAGTTTGGCACTTGATGTGAGCTTTTGTTGATGTGAGCTTTTGTTGGTGGAACGGCATTTAGAATAGTTCTCACTATTAACTAACTATTAACTATGACTTCTGTCTCAATAAACTACTAATTATTACTGCTTATTAATAGTTAGTAAGGTAGTTTTTAAGTTTAGGTGTTGGGAATAAGGATGTAGAATATAGTTATGTAGAATATGTGCTTTATAAGTACTACTAAACAGCCAATATGCTAGTAATATGCAAGTTAATAATGAGAATTAGTTACCATGGAAACATATATATATTTGTCAGAGAATCTTAATCACCTAAGAATAATCTATTCAATATATCAATATACTTTTCTCTTTTTTCATATTTTAATGTGGACTTCAGTTTCCCACAAGTATCTTCTCATTTGAAACAAACAAAACCATATTTATAATGGAGTATTTTACGTGGGAAATCCAGGGAACAGGTATTCTGGGTATTTGGACAGGAAGAGCAGATATTTAGGAATAAAACACGAATGAGTGGAACAATGAAGAATGGATAATAGTATTGTTGGGGGCGGAGGGGGGGTCAGGCGAAGCAGACAGTCTGCGTTGGTCATTAGAAGAAGGAGCGGATGGAGAAAACAGACTGAGGCCTTCAGTAGACAGTCCTCAAAGAGTCTGCTGATGGGAAGAACGCTATGTGCTTCAGTTCCTCGGCAGAGATCTCCCAATCACTTCCCTTAACCTTGTTATTGTCGTTACGACGGACGAAAACATGCTCTTATGTTTCACTTCATAATACATCAATCAAATCACACATCCTAGACTTTGGAATGCAGCGCGTGACGACGATGTGTTCTTAACAAATCACTTCATTTCAAAGCATTGACAGATAGACTACTTGGGAAGATCCTTGAAAAAAATAAAATAAATGAACAATTGACTTTTATGCCATATTCAAGAATGATTGTCTGTTTGGACCCTGACAAAGAAAAAAAAGACTATTTAACTTGGAACTGATTTTATTCTTTAGTCTGTATTATAGATCACTTTGGTAAGGAACTGTCTGCGAATGTAATGCTTTTAATATTGCTCTACACTTAAAAAGAAAAGCAATGTTTAAATTTGAAAAAAGACATGGTCACATATTGTTTATGGAAGCATAATTCAGTGTAACAATGTTGAGGCTAGACATCGGTCTGACAAGCCGTCACCATATGTAAGTGCTTCTGTATTCGATTTCAGTGGGTACTTCTTATTAATAACTTTCTGTCCAGTGCACCCAAACCTTTGACCAAAATAACAACTCTTGTCCCAATGGAAGGACAGTGGAGAATTCATTATTTTATACTGCACTTAAGAGACTTGTTGCCTCAGGCCTATAAAAGCATTTAGCATGATCCGAAAAAGTAAGGCCTGTTACCGAGGAGAGGTATGTATTTCATTGGTGTTATTGTTGTATTTTCCAATTTTTACTACGAAACTGTACCCCATGTTGTCATTAGATGATTCATACCACAGATGTTTGGAATTTCTGCGTCTCACTGGATTTTCATTCCCATGTTGATTGGGGACAATGGTATTAGATACACTGTGTCAACACATGAAGCGCCAAAACGTCCTGAGGCTGTCTACACTGGATGCGTCAAACCAAAGTTACAGAGCGCCAGATGTTTGGAAACTTCAGATATAGAGCAGGGCATCCGATTACATTCAGCGCTTTGAGAGCAATGCAGAACATCCAGTTTTAGGCTCCATCCGCATTAATCCAGAAACGTTCGAAAACTGCATTTTTGTTTCAAAACAATCTTCATCCACACGCGTTTTTATGTGCTTTCCCAAAGTATGAAAATTTTACAAAGTAACATATTTAACATCTTTAGCAACACTGTGAGTGAACAGCACATAACAGGCACGTATAAACATAGATGCATGAATAAATATGCATCATTGTTTTCAAATGCCTTCATTTTCGCTGTTCACGCTATCAATGCAAAAGATAATTTTCAAAATTCTCCATAAAAAAGCATGCCAATATAAATATATTAAAAATATGCATTTTCAAATTTGATGAATATGATGCTGGTATTGTAAATGTTGGTAAAGAAATTTGTGAAAAAGGTAAAAGGTTCAGCTTAAGCTAACATGATGGAATCCTTAAGAAGTCTCTATGAAGGCAATTTGAATGAAAATAGATAGAAAATAGAAAAATAAATAAAAATGTTAAAGTCAAAGTGTGAGAAAACGTCAGCAACCAAACAAACTTTTTCATACAGATAGTCATGTCTAAATTTAATCTACTGAATAATGAAATTACAAAATATTCTTTGCTAAAACAGGAACCAGCGTGTCTCTGGTGTATTCACATTTTGGTTTAGTCAGCATATTATGTGGATCAACAGCAGTCATTTGATCAAAAGGTTTCGAAACACTTTTTTCAAGGGGAAAATCTATCATGCTCGATCTTAACTCATCAGAAACCTCAGATGCTTTCATATCAGCATATCCTGTAATGATGATGCCGATAACTCAAAGGAAATGTGCTGTGTAGAAAACAAAAAACAGTTCAAAAAACTTTTGAGGAAGTTCAATTCTATTGGTACATTAGAATACACATATGTAAAATGTACACATTTATTTGATTCAGTACAATTTGGGATATAAATATGTCCTGACAAAACATATTTTATATTTATATCCATCAAAATGCACAGATAGGCCATCAATAGAGAAGAATTTTTGAGGGCAGATGGTGTAGTTACAACATCTACCAGCAGGGGTTAAAAGGAACTTGCTCACCAGTAAAACTTGACCCCTGGGGCAGAAAACTGTGCCTCATTCAAAAATGATGAATTGAATAAAAACAGACATATGTTAATGCTATTTGGGAATTTAACAGGGTGTAACTGTCTGGAAAGCAGTTCCAATATTTTTCAGGGCATGTTATAAAAATGGTCACGGAGGCTTTGGTTTGTACCCCCAACAGATACGAACTGCTATTCGGGTGAGTGAAACTATCTTTCATTTATACACATCTGAGAGTCAGTTGAAGCATTGGGGGGGGGGGGGGGCTGAAAAGTTGCCCGACTTTAGCATAGAAAGCCTTGTTTTGACATCTGTCTAAGGCCTGAGAAAAATGAGCTTGGCAAGACCACTGGAATCAAATGAAGAAGTAAAATAAACTTCTGAGGCGAATGTCCTGTCATTCTCAATTAAGTGCAAAGCATGTCATGTCACAATGGAAGATTATTCTGATCTGATTGACACCAGGCTGTTCGTTCGGGTTTATTTTGTGCAAGAGCCAGAACAGAGAGCAACAACACAGGCAGGTTTACTCACAGTTTAAAATGGTAAGTGTTTAGGAGTGTACCTCATTTGTGCACGGGACAAAATGGGATTATGGGATTATTAGAGCATGAAGTAGGATAGAAAAGTAATTTATTAATACCTTGGGGAAAATGTTGTTGATACAGCAGGACAAAAATACTAAATATAGTGAGAGGATAAAATAGAATAAAAAAAGTGTGCTGTTAATAATTTAGAAGTTAAATGTAATTATTAATTATTTCCTTTGTTGACGTTTTTACCTTTACTGAAATGTTAATATGAAAACATAAAATATTAATTTATTTTACAAATCCCAGTTTTACATAATTAAGTTACACATAAAAAAGTAAATGAATAGTTATTTACTTTGTTGAAGTACCTTTTTTCACTGAAACATTAATATGACATCAAAAAAGATTAATGTTATTTGGAAACCTGAATCTAACATTTTCATTAAGTTTTACATTAAAAACCTATTACTTCCTAAATTAAAAAGAAAATAAACTGTGCGATAAATCATTTAGAAATTAAATTAATACATTTTCAATTTACTGAAGTACCTAACTGTGCTGAAACATTAATATGAAAACAAAATATTTGATTTTTTTTATAAACCCACATTATTACTTTTTTAAATATAGTAATAATTATTTAGTTACATAAAAATTAATAGATTTGTAGAATAACAATATAGAATAGTGTGCAAAAATTATTTAAAATGAAATTCAATTTAATTACTTATTTAATTTGAAAAATTACCCAATTTTATTGAAACATTAATAAAAACATAAAATATTTTTAAAAAAAATTTATGTAATCCTCATACAAGTTATTCAGAAAACTCAATGGTGTGTAAAAAAAATTACATTAGGTTAAATTAAATATACAGTGTTCAACAAATAATTTCAAAATTAAATAAAATTATATTTAAAAAAACAATTGCAACTGAAAATGCTGTAAAAACTGTCACATAATGCCAGATTATTTATATCTATCTATCTATATATATCTATATATATATATCTATATATATATATATATAGATATATATATATATATATATATATATATATATATATATATATATATATATATATATTTGAATGGCTATCAGCAGAGAAAAGATGCTCTTTGTGTCATGGTGGTGTAGTTACAGCATCTGCATCTCAGAGGCTAACAGGACCAATCTTGGCAGCATTAATTGCTTAACTAAAAACCAACCTCTTTTTTCTAGCTTTACATATTTGTGTTGTGATTTCATTCAAGCGTTTCAAATGCTACCACAAAGAGAGATAATTGTGCTCGGGCTGATCGCCGAGATTTTCACGCATAAACCAGAATAACAATCATGAATCATGTATGCCAAGATGAAAGATTTTGGTTGAAGCGAGACTGGCCACCTTTGGGAATACATACAAGGCTCGAGGGCTTGTGTGTTCATTCCCCTTTCATCTTCTGAATGTGTCCTGCTCTGATAACAGCCTCTTCCAGACAAACAAGCACTGTATCTGGATATAATTAAGTGAAGACATGATGGGACAGGGACGCACTGATCATTTCAGCAGACGCAGAGGTCAGGGGATGCCTGAGAATGAATATCCTCCACACATGCGTTCATCATCTCCCTTAAGGACATTTATCAACATCCACACTTCCTCCTTTCTCCAGGGCCCGGTCAATATATCCCGACAACAGCCCAGCAGGCACTAGCAGCTGTGGCCCATCATTCATGCTTGATGGGGTACAAAATTTGGCACATTTTAACACCCAGAATGTACAAAGTCTGGTTTGTGTGGAAACACATTCTGACATGAAAAGAAGGTTAAAAAGGGTATTTGTGACCTTACAATTCTATTTTATTATTTTTCACAGTTTTTAATGTAAATCTTACAGTTTTGAGTTAACATTTGAATTGCGAGATGTAAACTTAGAATTTCAAGGTAAAGGTTGCTGTAAACTCAAATTCTGATGTTATTTCTGAGTGTATATCTCACAGTTTTGAGTTAACAATGTAACTGTAAGATATAAACTCAGAAATATATATATAAAAAAATAGTCTGAATGAAAAAATGTAAACTCAAATTATGAGACACAAACTTAAAACGGAGAGAAATAAATTTTTGTATTGTAAACTTGCAAAAAAAAGTTTAAAAAAATGGCCAAATTAGACTGAGATATAAACTCAAAACTGAAAAAAGGGCAAAATTTTGCATTATAAATTCGCAGTTCTCAAAAAGTCAGTCTAAATTGTTATATACAAACTCAGAACTGCAGGAAATAAAATGAAAATTGTGTTATAAACTCTATGACAAACTCAGAAATTCTGAGAAAAATGTAAAAAATATACACAAAGTAGAAAAATTATGCTAATATAGAATCTAAAATATGTTTATTTAAATTTAAATTCTGTTTACTTATGTGTTTTTTGTCCATCCATTTTTTATATATTTTCAGTATTGGAAATTGAAGATATGTTCTTCACTGTTTACAACATATATTTAGCATATTTTTGGAATGTATTTTGGAAAGAAATGTTTCTCGCATTACGGGTCTCATGATACCGTTTATGTTAACCACAAGAGTTCTCCAAAAGAAAGATGTATCGGCCTGAGGATCAGACTAACAAACCATCAAAGTCTCTGCGAGGAACTTTGTATCCAAAACCCACTTAGCAAGAGAGGCTATTGAGAAGTGACAGAAGTGTGTGTTTCAACTTCTGGACAACATACACACGTGCCCAGGTTGAACCCTAATCAGCTGGCTCTCCATGGAACCAAGTTCAAAGTTGAGCTTTATTTCCTGTGGAGTTCCCCTTGCATCCCAGTCTTGTCTGGATGAGAAAAGTAATGGCAGAAAGGGAAAATGGATATCACTATAATTCTCCAGCGCCTCAGGGATAAGGGGGACCTTAACCTTTTTAAACACCGGACAGGTGTTTTAGGGAATGATTTGGGCAGATTTCAATCAATCTTACCCGCTGGGCTGCCACACTAATTGCAAATGAGAAAATTTGGCGGGAAACAAATCATGCTGTTGACTGATTTTTTTGTTGTTGAAATGCTTTCAGCAGGTCCTACATAAATGAAAACCACATTTTTCAGGGATCGCAGCGTCCGCATTGAGCTTGAAGATTAGGAGACTTTTGAGAGTAAAGGTGCTGGAGGAACAACCAAATTTTGCATCATTGGCTCCTGCACAGCTTGAGTAAGTTTTGCCTGAGCTGCCGTATTGTGTCATTAGGAGCATTTTCAACAGGGCCAACTTGCCTGCGGCAAGTAACTCATGAGCTTTTCTGTGCAAAAGTCATTTTGTCTGTCTGGCATTTTTGTGTTGCTATATCATCAGCTTTAAACCATCTAAAAAACACTGTTCATTTTTAACTGCCAGACTTGTGCCTTGGCTTGATGTCAGTTCTATGACACCATAATCACAGTCCTCATAAAATAATGTAATTGTAATAAAGCATGCAATGGTGAACTTTTGAAAAAGAGAAACAGAAGTGACAATGTTTCCAGAATCATATAACTGCTGTAAAAAATAAAAGATTCGGGTAAATTAAGTCACAATAGGTAGGATCAAGCATGTTAATGATATTATTTATAATTACTAATTAATTTACTAGTATTGTTAATATAAGCACTAAATCAGCATATTAGAGCAATTTCTGAAAAATCAGGTGATACTTAAAACTGGAGTACTGATTCTGAAAATTCAGCTTTGACAGAAAAAAGTCATTTTAAAATACATTCAAATAAAAAATATATATTTTAAATTATAGTAATAATTAACAACATTACTGTATAATTAAAAAAAATAAATGCAGCTTTGGTAAGCATAAGAGACTTCTTTTGAAATCATTTTAAAAACTTTACCAAACTTTTGGCTGCGAGTGTGTAAATAGCATCACATGAAAGTGGAGGAAAGTATTAATAAACGCAGACCTTATGGCTTATGTGCATATTCAGAGCCGACCTTTATGAAGGATGATGTCATTTTTTGACTTTGAATGAGTTTGAACTTGTTTCTATTTAAATGGAAGCCAACAGGTTTATATGACTGAAATATTAAGACTGACAGTACGCTGTGCTCGGAGCATTCGTTCGACAAATGACATCATGTTGCAGTCACATTTTGAGCTTGTGCAAACCTATATTTTTTAGATATAGCTCACTGTGTAACTAAACATTATATGGGAGAATATTTCGAGCAACAGGCCAAAAAAATATTCTCTCACACAGAATTATAGTGATTGGAGTTTGGTTCTTGAAGTGGTGTGGGCACAGAATGAGTCACTTTGTGAATCTGTACCAAGCATGGAAAACTCCACTCGTACTGAGTTTGCTTGCGTGCCAGAAGGCTGGTGCAAGTCCCTGGTTTCTCTCAAACAATGGAAATTCTGGGCAACAAATAATTGTACTAAATACAATCAGAACAATCCTCATTTAATGCAGTAAACAGCATTGTTTTGAGCTTTCGCAATAGCTGACAAATGGATATGGACATGATGTTCTTTTCAACTTTTTAGGCTAAAGATGAAATTCTCAATAAATCTTATAAAGTTAAAAGTGGTGTGTTTGTAAGAAACAAATCCATCATTGTTTAAACTATTGCTTCTGCAAAAATATGAGTCCATAAGGAAGTGAAACGGCCATCCATGTTGTTCTCTCTCATTAAAATCCAACAACATTTATTGTTTGGAACCGTTTTGGATTGTTTTTGCTTAAATGGTGCTTGATCTGTGTATATTTCTCTCCAATGGAGGATTCACCTGGAAACAAGGGTTAAAAGTTATGAATGTCTTTAGTTTCTTCAAATCTGTTTAGATGAAAAAACAAACAAACTCATCTACATCTGAAATAGCCTTTATATTTTAAATATGCATTTGTTGTATTTATATATGCATAATAAACATTATACACACATATTTTATGTAAACAAAAACTTTTATTTTGGATGTGATTAATCTTGATTAATCATTTGACAGCACTGCATAAAACAAAAACTAGGTAGCAGAAATTGTCTTCACACTGAAATCATGCAATCAGTCTATCAAAAATATATCTTGCTCCAATAGAAAATAATGGGCTGAAACATCTGGTCTTGGTCTGCTTTTAAAACACCCTGAACTTCTGTCATTTTTTTACTTTTGCAAATGAAAAACATGACATATTTTCTGATAGACCTTTACTGATCCGATTGCATGTTTCCAGTGTGCGGACAATTTCAGCTACCTAATGACGTATTTATACCCAGATAACAGATTTCTGTACATTTTCAGTTCATCAAAACTTTGCTTGTGTAGTTCACAGTCAGATAGGAGGACAACTTTCTACTTGAAATTTCTGTTTAAAAAAGCTAAATATGAATATTTAATTTACATAATAGATTCATATTTTTAAAAAAAAGTAAAATAGCAGATACTTTTTTTCAGATTATTAAAATTACCAATTAAAACATGACTCAACTGGGTTTTGAAAATCCTTAATTTGAGTAGAATGAGTATGTGAATTGCTTTTAGTGATAAATAGGCTTTGAGTGTTTGTCTAGAGCTTGGATGTAATTGACCAGAGAGCCTGTTAGCCTACATTTAATGCTCATGCTGTGCTGTGTGAAGCTGTCTTAGCACGGGTTCAGAACGGTTCTCTCATTTAAGTAGGTCTATTCATCTCACTCGCTATTAAAGTTTAGAGCAGGGAGTGAGACAGTACAAAGCTTTTTGGACACTGGCCTTCCCCTTTTTCCATAGTGCTCGACCAGATGTTCAGTCACATCGCATCCAGCAAGCTACTTGTATTAACGTAAATGCAACCTGCACTTTATTAGCACAAATAAAGTCTTTATTTGGTGGAACAAAGATGCATTGTGGTTTATAGTGATGCACAATGTAGGCTACTACTTTTTTTTTTTTTTTTGCATGCCTGTTTATGCTTATGAAACTAATCTGATTAAAAAACTTCTGCTGATTATAAATAATACAGACAATGATGAGTGACACATATTTGATTTAAGGCTAGATGATTGCGTAACACAAAGGTGGACATCATAGCTTTGTGAAAACAGCAAGGACGCCATTGTGAAATAGCTTGATCTGTTTTTCTTCTAATTTTTGTTCGCTGCTATAATCACTGAGGGCTTTATTCTTTGATTTTGAGTTATGTTTATTGTAATAAACCAGTCATTGTTGGCCTATGCTCAATATTTTAAGTACTACCAGAACCTTGTAAGCACCTTATTTTTTATAATCAGTCTGCATGATCTCAACACACCTTTTCCTAGTTACATTGCTCAGTTCAAACGTTTAAAATCAAAAGTGATTATCAATATTTGCATAGAAATGTCTACAAATCATGATAAGGTCATTTTGGGGACCCCCCTTCGGCGACAAAGTGCAGTACAGCCTCCATGAAGCGACAACCCTGTGAGAGCAGCGACCGTCAGTGAGGCGAAATTGATCGCGTTTAGATAAAACAAGAAATACAGCACGTTAAATGTCCTGCTTTAACCCACCTCTATGACTTCTCCAGAAGATGAGAGTGTTTCCTGGAGGCTAATAGGCCCTGTGTCGGAGCTGTCCAAGAAACAATGCCGACTGATCTATTCGTCTGAGGGACGCGACGCGGATGTTTGCCTGTTTCAGGTGAACGGGGAATTCTTCGTGATGGACGCTCGCTGCGCTCATTCGGGTATGACCACGAATTATTTCACATTTTGTTTGCTTATATCGATGCTTAAGCGTTAAAACGGGCTGCAAAGCTAATTTAGCTAGCAGAGAGCTACAAACAGCGACAGAAATGGAATATGCTTCGTAGTTTTGTCCGTTCTACGATGTTTTGCGTCAATCTTTGCGCGCCGTCATTATCTCCATGGTAACCGTAGTTACCGCCTAAATGTAATTTAAAAGACAACGCGGTTCTGACTGTAAAACCATTTCAATATGTGATCTACTGCAAACTTTACGGACTGTCTCATTTTTGTTTAACGATGGAGTTAATAAGGATAATAATAATGGATGATAATAATGATGATTAGTATTTCCTTACGAAAATTCAATTTTACTAAAAAAAAAAAAAAAAAACTATAGTGAAACTATGGTAACTACAAATTTACCATGGTTTTACTACAATAACTATAAAACGGTGGTTACATAAATGTTAATCCGTCATCCAAAAAAAAATAAAAAACATGCTACACTTTTGCTATAATAAAACCATGGTTCATTTTCATGATGGTCGTGTTATCGATTTTAGTGGCGGCAAATAAGAAGTTACCACAGTGTTGTAGTAGTGCTGAAAAAAAACAGCATATGCGGGTTAGGTATGTTTTGACACTGGGATGCTGGTTTATGCTGGTCCTTTCCTGGTTTATGCTGGTAATTTTTCTGGTTTATGCTGCTTCTTTGCCAGCACATGACCAGCAAAAGGACCCACATAAACCAGCAAAGGACCAGCATAAACCAGCAAAGGATCAGCATCCCAGCATCAAAACATACCTAACTAGCATATGCTGGGGGTTTTTCAGCAGGGTTGTGTCGTGATATAAAACTGATGCCTTTTTATTTTTTGATGTGGTTAAAGGTACATTTTTGTACGATTTTAAACATTCTGTCAGATGAGTAGAATATGTTTATGTAGTAAAATGCTTTGACTTTCAGGAGGTCCGCTGTGTGATGGAGATATCGAGGAGGCCGATGGTGTTCTTCAGGTTTTCTGTCCTTGGCATGACTATGACTTCAATCTCAAAACGGGGAAATCAAGCACAGGTTTACAGGTGACACTTTGTGTTGTTTTAGCTCATTAAAGGAATATTCCAGGTTCAGTACACATTATGCTCACTGACAGCATTTGTGGTGTATTGTCGATTACCACAGAAAATTATTACCTAAGTAAAAAATAATCACTGTTTCAGTTACAATGGAAGTAAATTGGACCAGGCAATAACCATTACATTAAAGTACACACTTTGTGGTTTTAGCCAAAAATATTGCTAAAATATTATACGTCAACATGGATATGAGGGAATCACTTCATCATCTTGTCCAATCTTTCATGAAACCTCCCATACAAGGATACCAAGAAGGATAGTGATGTTACTCTCTTACTTACATGGAGTTAAGTGGGTAATTTGTTCTCTTTAATAAGAAACACAAACTTGTCTTCTACATTTATATTTATATCCAGTAATGAAAAATAAAAGTGCAGAAATGGTTTTATTAATTTTTAAGCCAACACACCTCTGTTCAACACTCACAGATATTACATTGCTGATAAATAACTAGGCCTAGAAGTTTTTTGGACTAGTAATCCAACTGTAAAAATGAAAAAGTTCTACCTTTTTAAAGGAAGAATAAAGTGCTTTAACAATAATCACATTTCACCCTTTAAACCCACCATATGCTGGCACTGTTCACATCGTTTTTTTAAACTAAGGGATAATTATATGTGGTAACTGACATTATACAACAAATGCAGTTGAATAAGCCTACTTGGTATTGAATCCAGAAGATTCACTGAAGTTAAATCAGATTAAAGACATGATTATGTTTTGATAGAAGATATATTTTGCTTTTTGCTATTATCAAACTTAAATGAAGCTCCAATAAAAGGAGCATTCTCTTTAATCAGCGAGATGCCTGAATGTTCCTCCTAAAAAATAAATGTATACACCAAATTTCATTACTCAGCAGTAAAGGGGCAGTAGGCAGCCAGATGAACAAGTTAACTTAGCCAGTGATTCAGGCGATGATTCAGCTTCCCTGAAAACACTTGTATTTTCGTATTAAAACCACATTTGTTTTGCCGTCACTTTAACTTAGTATGGCACCAAACATTATCTCACACGGTAATGGATTGCACATCACCAGAATCGTACAGAAGTAGGTGCTGCCAAACAGACAGACATTTGGAAAGTCTCGTTCCTAAGAATTAAACTGCCCTCATTTTAGCACATTTCAATTTAGCCAAACGTCTGCTTTTTTAAAAAGCAGATTAAATGTGTTCTCTCATGCTGCGAAAATATAAATAATAGGGCAGTTGGATGTGACAGTGAGCTTGGGCCAATCAATATAAGGCAAAGAATATGTAAAACAATCCATAATTATGACAGTCATCCCGGGGGACTCGACACCTTGAAATGTTCAGTAATTAGACACCATTCCCACAACCGGTTAACATCCACTATACTCGTATATCAAAGTTCCTTCCTAGCTGTAGGCTTATACAGCTGTCCAAGCAGAAATAGAGTCAGATGTATTGCATGCGTGCTTAGTTTTATTTCTTTGTCAAAATTTACAGTTTTTCTCTTTTCTTGTTTTAGCAACAAGTTTTTGAAGTGAAGTTGGAGGACGGCAATGTATACGTCAAGCACGCAAGTGAGCTCTCGTTACAACCTTTTGGCCAGGTCAAGGAAAACTGAAGTTGTTGGTTACCGCAATGTTTTGTTCCCTCAAACTAAAACATCTGCTTGGATCTCGTAATATTTGAAAAAGATGCAGAATTTTAGTTGAATAAACTTTCCTGTTCCCAGTGGAGCAGCTGTTAACATTTGTGACAATTTGTATATATACACTACGAATCAAAGATAAATTGTTCTTTAATGTTGTAAGCAAATTACTTCCAATGAACATTGTTTTCTGACATTTTAATTATATATTTTATGTTTTATTTCAATTGTGAATTTCTTAAAATGTAAGTTTGCAAAATGTATATGCAAGATTGATTGAACTCAGGGAAAATGGGGTTACAGATTTAGTTAGCTGTACATTTCAGCAGTTTAATTAGTCGTAGTTTGAGATTCAGAATTGTTAGCGCTCCAGAGATGTTAATGCGTTTCTCTCTAGGGCCATAACAAATGTTTGAGGTTGTAACCTTCCATAATTATACCTTCTGAGATCCAGCCCTCTTGGGTGTCAGGTAGACTTTCTCCACTGGGAAGAAAATGAAAAAACTTATTTTCTATTTAAGTTTAATTTAATAAAGCAATGTCAACAGAACATGTTTACAAGAGATCTTTATTTACATTCTGGTAAAACTGACAGACATTGTAATCCACAATTTACACATAAAACTGGCTTTTGAGATTGCAAGATGGGAATTTTCATTCAGCATAAGAAGTTACAATATGAATTGCATAGGTTTTCAGGATGTGTTGTATGTAACATGTTTGTGAAGCAAGCATGAAAAGCTATTTCCAAGAGTGCAAAGGCAACTATTCAACTCACTTTGTAGTGTAGTGGTAGAGTTATCAAAGCACATTTGCCAGAAGATATTCCTGGAAAAGTTGTAGTCTCCCTGAGACCAGCCAGACAGTTGAAGCAAGGACAAACACTTTTAAAAGCTAACTGGAGGCCAACAAAATTTTAGCACCATATTCATCCAATATCCAACTCCATCTTTCCTCTGAAACAGAAATGCACAGTATAGCTAAATATGCTACATGTAAAAGACCAAAGGTTACTTTAACTGGATATATTACAAAATTACAGAAGTTTAAATTTATTCAAGTTACAAATGTACGACTCGACATCACTTACATGTGAGACTGTCTGGAATAGAAAAAGAATATTTGTATTTGTTTTAAGTGTGTACTTGGCCTAAACGCAATGTGTTTTATAGTTACACATCTTATTTCTTCATTTGTCAGCCATGACTGTAAAATTTTTCCTGTTAATTACACATTATAACACATTTTTTAAATATTGCAATGTTATTGAAAAATCTCAGATTTTAATGACTGATTACAGTTGGTCTGTTATGAGACTCAGCTACTTTGTGTTCAATCAAAAAATGTGCCACGGTATTATAAATTTCTCTATTGGATTATTTCCCCAAGACTTTATTCTGTTCATCTAACTTTTATTCAGACTGATTTTTCCAATTAATCAACTTTGGGGAGGGGTATATTTTTCCTTTGAAGATTTGAGTTTAGAATATTGTTTTAATATTGTTTATATTCTACCTGCATTGGGCCAGCTGTACATCTTTGGATACACAGACAAAATAAACTTTTGCACCATTATCTATTAAAGCATACACTGTAATCCCTCAACTCAATTAACTTTCTGCTTTCAACCAATACAGAGTACTGAAAGCATAAGGGATTAGTCAAATCAAATCAGAATTACCATAATGAAATCCTGTTTGCAATGCTAACTACAAAATATACTTCAAAAGATACAAATGTCCATCTTATGCAGGTCCACATGTTTTTTTATGGTCCATTAATTGTTGAAATCACACAATTAGATTTGTGTTACTTCAGGGTGGAGTTAAAACTCTGCAACTGCATTTATGTTGCATTGTCAGCTGGCTATATGAGAGGAGGTTGAATTGGATTAGCAAACTCAAATGTTTTAAAAAAACAGGTGCTATGTAATTTGAAATTAAGATATGCAATTACTAAGGAAATAGCCCAACATTTTAACAGACCTATGGTTGATTGGCTCATAACATAGGACATTTTTGTTAGGACTCTCAAGTCATTATTGGAACACAATATTGCACTTTAGGAGACAAACAGAAACTAAATACAATCAGTTTACTCTAGACATCATACACTGAGAGACTGTATTATTTGGATTTCATATCAAAAGAAATTTTGATTAGGCCAGCCATATGATCAAAAGAATGAAGAGGGCATTAAAAAAAATTAAGCATTAATTTGTGTTTGAAGTTAGGGCCATTATATTATTCTTTGTCTCACCACAGGTTTGTTTAGTCTACCTAGGCGATCCATTCTGTTAAGGGATGCTATTCTTGGCAGGGGTCTGTCATGCTTTGGTTAGACCAATAGTTGGCCAAATCACAACTGGAATGGCGATGTGGAAAAGGAGATGAGACAGAACGAGCATCTTTGCTGCCTCGGGTCTTGTTCATTACATCCAACAGAGTAGAATATGTGGTTGATGAAAGGATTAGCAGCTGTCACACTTGACCGATACAGACTTGTCTCACCTATTTAGCCTATCATCAATGGAAGATACTGATCAATTAGAAATTAGTGAATAATTACAGATTAAAATTAGGACGCTCCACATAAGCAAGTTTCATCACATCAGTCTGTATGGGTCTTGTAGATTATTTGGCCTAATCACTAAAAATAAATGTCTTAAACAATGAAGTAAACTTTGAGGAAGTATGAGAGGACAGTTTTCCATACACAAGTAGAACGAGTTTAAATGTGTTTGGATAAATCAGGTGAGGATTTTGCTCCGTTAGGACAGAGCATCCAATATCACCCGGCTGGCCAAGTTTGGGATTTCCATAGCAGGTTTTTTGAGTCTTTTTTCTTCACTCTCTTCAACCCAAAAGACCTGCATGAGGATGGAAAACATACACTTGATTTTCACCAATATCTTGAAATTATTTTTTTAAAAGTGCACTCTGAGAACTCACCTAAAGAAAGATCTACTGTCTTGGTTGTGTCCTTGTAGCTGGTCTCCTTCTGTTATTGTTCTGGTTCCTGCCCTGTTGGCCAAAAGGGTAGGCCACCATTTGGGTTGACCCTCTTCTGACTTGCAGTCCCTGTGACTCCCTCATCTCCCGTGCCATCTGTGTTAGTGTTAGGCCAGGATTTGTTTGCAAGCGCTGGAATAAGCTCTCACGATTCACAGTTCTTTTAGGGCAGCTGAACGTCAGTGCCACTCCAGAATCTGACTTCATCTCCCTGGAAAAACCATCAGAAGTTCCATCAAAGCAGCGGCCAATGGCAATCTCTTTAGCAACGCGTGGATTCTGGTCAGTGACAGTGTATATTCCATAATTGTGTCCAAGTGGATCGACAGGAGCTAACATATTGAATGCATGAGATTCATTGTTCTGAAGAACAGGGGGATGCTTTATCAGATACTCTTGCAGGAGACCATTGATGCCTAAACGACGACAGTTCCCTTGTGGAATGACAGAAATTAGTGACCTATCTACAATACCTTGATCAAAGAGCATCCCGCTGCACTTGAACTCAAGACAAGCAGCAGAGGTATTAGGATGGTGCAAGTCACGGGTACTACGAATGTCTCTAATGCCATACATCTGACCTCTTGTCTGAGGATGAGTGCCACCCATGTTTCTTGACCTTACCATGATTTCTGTAGCTCCATGAATCTTAACTTTGATGTAGCAAGCCCTGAACTCTTGTGGATTTGGCCACCAGGAAAGATAATCTCCAGTCCAAGACGTGAGGTCACTCTCCTCAAAGGGTACTACATTGTACTCATATTTATCTTTCTCGACACGGAAGAAACGAAAGTGGTTGGCATCAACAGGTGCATTTTCACATGCAATTAAACTCTGATAAGGATAGATTGGTCCGTTTGTTTCATCAAAATTGTTAGGGTTTGGTTTGGATAAGTTGATTCGAAAAGCTGTTTTCTTAAGTGCTGGATCCTCATGATCGGAGCGCTGGTAATCTAACTTCCCTAAGTATGGCTGAGACACACCAATAATGTTTGGATTCATTTTTGGCATTGAGGGGGCTGCTTCCAGTTCCTCACCTCCCATTATAGCCGTGACGTAAGCCGTGTATGCGTCAGGCCTTTGAGCATCACAGAAAGCTGGAAGACAAGCACCGTTTGGTCCTGTTATCACACTATCAAAGCGTCCCCAAGCCCTCGGATTTGATGAGTAGCCAGGCTTAGGCTCGAGGTTTATCAAGTTTATTACCACTCCTTCTAGTTGCTCGTTGGGCAGGAACTTGTCGCTCATGTACGCCCTCACTTTGACATAGCACCGGCGATTCTCAGGTACATCGAGATTGAACAACCTACGCTCCCTGATTTCCATATTCCCTATCAGGAAGGTGCGCTCCTCTCGTTTGTTCCTCCCGGCGCCAGCAATAGTAGTTTGTGTGGGTTGAAAGTTACTCTCCTCCTCCCAAATGCCTGTATCGGGATTGAGGGACCAGAGTTTCATAGCAGGGATGTGCTCCTGCATTTTTACATGCTCTGTGTCAAGGAGAACCTGGACAGCACCAGTTCCTAGAACCTCCTGGTTTGCTCCATCTCGGAAATCTACTGAAAACATTCCATATGTCCTAAGAGGTAGCATGTCTCCTTCATTGTCTACAAAGTTGAGATCGCCAGGAGCGGCAGCAGCCATAGTAATATTGCGAGGGTCAAGGAACGTGACGCTGGCCTTAACAGTCCCTTCGTATACTTCCCCTGTGTTTTTATGGAAAGAATTTGGAGGTATGACCAGTTGACCAATAGGGTCCTCATCTTTCATTTCACCTAGGTAAATGGTATTGCTTTCTGCAGCGTTTATATCAACAGGTTCCTGCTTCCTCATCACTTTTACATCATGATAGACAGAACCTCCTCTCTTGTCAAAGATAAAAACCTTGATTGTATCAATGAACTTCTGAGAAGGGTCAACAAAGTTTACAACAAGACGCTGTGTATCTGGAGACACCTGGATTGTGAACCCACCCTGATATCCTGTGGTACCGATCCGTTCCTTCCCTATGTAAATATGTCCAAAGCGCAGGGGTTCATCATTGTCTGCTGACACCACCCTTCCCCGTACAAGAATTTTGGGCTCCACACAAGTCTGGCAGCCACACTCACTAACGACTTTGATAGGCAGGGTGTAACGGCCACAGTTGATCTTTCTAGCGTTCATTTGTTTGACACCACAGCAGAAGCCAGATCCATCCCTGCAACGCATGTCAAAGTCCAGCGATCCAGGGCATTTGTTGTGTGGACAGCGACCTGCATTGTAAAACTTGGAGTCTGTTCCAGGCTGCTTGCAGTCTAATGGCAATTTTATCAGGTGATTGTCAGGTGTTGAGTTGCATGCTGGTGTTCCTTTAACTGTGAAATAAAAATGTGAGATCAGTGTGCTACATTTTCATTTTATACACATTGCAAAAATAATGTTGATTTTCAGTAAAACATTCTATTTATTTGGGAAGAAAAATAAATTTCAGAATAAAGATTTATTTATTTTATCCCAATGGCTTTTTTCTTCCTTTTCATAGATTTATGCTTGAAAAACAGAAAAAGAAAACTATATAAAATTCTGTATTTATCTTTTTATATTGTTATGAAGATACTTGTTTTGAAGTAAAAAGGATTTAGAAATATATATTTAATCAGATCACTGTGAACAAATAAAACTGGGTCACTGAACTTGGAAGCCTGAAAAGGAAGTCTGATGACTTGCCAAAATATTGGTTCTGTTTAAAACTGATGGTTCTCATTGTCTCATTGTGTCACCATATTAATGACTGCAGTCATTATTGTCACATTACCACTCTACGGTAAATGCTGCTCATTTATTCAAAAGAGCGCTGTGTTTCCTTTAAAATGACACTTATTGGAGAGAGCAACCATGTAATCTTATTTGAGGTTGATGAAATTTAATTTATGGAAAACTTTTCTCCTGTAGCTGTTGTTTAAATGCAAGAGTGAATACAAAACACATTAATCATCTTCCATTAAAGACCCTGCTGTGACAGGTGTTAGTGTTTCATTCAGCAAAGCACATTTTGTATGCCAAAATGATTAAAAAGCAAAGAGATCCCTCAGACAAAGTCTAGGACTGATTGCTTTACCACAAGTTTCGGCAGACTATTTCTGACAATCTATATCTTGGATAACAAGCATCATTATGTGTGCAAATGTGGAAATGCATACTTGTCTGAAGATGAAAAAAAAGGATTTATTGACAAGGTTGGATTTCACATTAATATGGAAAGAGGGTAGGATTTAAGGATTTTAGTCTGCCCACCACGACTTCTTGCCAGTCATTCCTTGTTTACAAAGTGGTAATTTCTACCAACTTAAACATAATAAAATATTGCACTGCAGATGTCACTAGACATTATAGACGTTAATATTCCATTGGAGACCACAATAGTTATTGGGGTTATATTTCTTCTTTAGGGACAATTTGCAAAATACTGGTAAAATACTGTTGACTGGTAAAATGGTTTTGCACTTACCGAAAACAGTGAGGACAGCTGAAGTAGACTTTATGCTGCCTGTCAGACTAGTTGCTTTGCAGTGATATTGCCCTGACTGCTCTGGTTTCAGGTCCCGCAAAATCAGATCTTCATCATACTTGTATATTGTGCGATTCAGTAAGGTTCCGTTGTGATACCTTTGGATCAAACAAATACATTTTTATGTAACTATAAGATTAACGCCATTTGTTAGACAACCTACCTTATAAAGAAACTTCATTGCTTTTTACCAGTAATATTTATCAGGTTTTGGCGATCCTGTGGCTCTACAGCAAAGGGTTGCACGTTGTCCCTCATAACGCACTTTGTCTTCTGGGTGCTTCTCAATATACGGCTTTTCTTGAAGACATAAAATAGAGAAACTAACAATGCAACAGTGCATGAAATTATTAATGTGGGATCATCCATATCCAATTTATTCTTTTTACCTGAGGATCGTAAGATGGCCCGTACCCAGAGTTCATCAGTGCTATTGTTGGAAACAGGGAGAGTGACGGGTGCAAATTTATCCTTTTCTATGACCACTCGGGTCTGTGGGCTGGTGCACAGTCCATCAATCTTGAACTGGCCCTTGGCATCAGTGTGGGCGCGGACAACCTTGGCTTGGCTAGCCAGAGCCACTGTTGCATTTGGCACAGGGACACCTGTAACACTGAAGACCTCCCCATGTAGTATTTGTCCATCACAGATACAGTAGCTACAGTCCTTACTGGGACGTCCCCCAGGACAGACACGTTTGCATGCCACTGTAAAAATAAAATGTTTTTTTTTTTTTAATTTTATTTCATTGTAGAAAAGAAATGTGTGTTTTGTAATGCACAATACCTGGACATGGATTTCCACACTTTTGGACCTCTACAGGTCGTCCTGTACACTGAATCTTAGTAGAAGATCTGTAACATGTCCTACGTCTTGTTCTGCGGCCCTTCCTACAGGTCACTGAGCAAGCACTCCATAAACCCCATTGGCTCCACACAGCTGTTTAATCAACATTTTGGGCAAATAAGTGGTTTATTAGCAATCATAGTGGCAAGTTTTCAGAAACCATAAAAAAAAGGTGAAGATCATCCTACAAATGAAAAAAATCTTTAATTGTGTTATTTTACTATTTAAATATTGTATATGTGTGTGTACTGAAATGTCAGTGAGTGCATTCTGACATCTTTGCCAGTGTGATTACATTGATTTTATGATCAAAGACAACAAATCTCTGTACACACAGAAACATGTTTGGGTTTAGCCAGCTAATTGGGCACCACATGTGTCATGTAAATGTCAGCAGGATGTGATTGCTCTCGAGAACCATGAGTGGAAAATAGGCCTCATTTCTGAGTTTGAGTGTCAAAATGATATGGGTAAATCCGAAATGCGACAAAACAAGTATTTGGCTGCATCTGATATAAAGGGTACACAATGAGCTTTTGACACCTCACTGCTCTGTAAAAATGTTTTAACTATCCTAAGATAAACCATGTTTACACTATCTAGGCCAGATTTGGAGATTAGCTAATCTAGATTAAACCAAACCAAACTATATTTGGTTGATATAAGTGTTTTTATAAGAGTCTCTAGTGAATCCTGCCAGTCAAGTCTAGGAAATGCACTTTATATTAGTGAAAATGTAATTATTGTCTCCAAATTCATATTTGTTCTTTATTTACCTTCGCATGGTGGGGTTGAACACTCTCTGCGTTCAATGTGAGGTCCCACACAAACAGGCGAAAGAAGCAGTGGAAGAGGTTGTGTGCTCATGCATTTCCTCTGACGGACTTGGATGCCAACATCGTTACAGGCAGTGGCAGAGCAAGGCGTCCATTCACTCCAGTCAGTCCAGTACGAGTGGACTTGAAGAATCAAAACAAAGAAGATTTTTACACACTCATATGTTAAAATGCATATACCTCCATATGGAATACACTTCTGTATTTTGATGGATTGTCTCTTGACTAATTGTACCTGGTGGACACTGGAATCGCACATGGTAGTTGGAACAGATGCGACCAAATGGCTGCTCCTTATTGATACACCAGAAGCCTTTTTCCAGACTGGAATGGACCACCTCCCCCGTGTCCGCAGCTGCAACCCAGTCCGTGGTACGGGCCTCGATGGCTACAGGTCGTGAGCAGACCCTTTCTCTGTAGTAGAAGCGGATGGCTTCTAACCTCTCGTAGTCACCGTTTCCTCCTGGATGGTCGATATTGAACCAGGATGTCCACTCGGTTACACCTGGGTTGCACGAAACAAAGATCAGAGCAAGATGTTTTACAAGAACAGAATGCTCTTGCCAGTGACCCAAAGATGAAGAACAAGAGTTTCCAGATTACGTCAAAATTTCTGTTGATTTTGCTGGGTTTACTTCAAAAGATTACTCCAGCTTTTTGCATCACATTAACAGAATACAATAAGTGTCCCACAAAAGTGCTTGTTGCTTTATGTCGGGAAATCCCATAGGAGGTATGAATTAAATTACATTATTTAAGGCAAAGACATCTACATTGTATAAGAGACAACTTGCTTTAATTAAGAACATGTGTAAACTCATTTACACGTCCATGAGTCAATGTCTTATTGTTTCAGCATTGCAGTGGCTATATGTCTTCATCATTAAAGCTCACATTTAATGAAGACAGATGACTCCAGAAATCATTACATCACATTTTTTTTAGCAACACAGAGACCCACAATGCGGTTTGGAACAAGCAGGACACCACAAATTAACTGATTGCATAAAGAGAGCATGTTAAAATATCCATAACTACCTGTGGTCTTTGGCTCCACGAGGCTGTTGTAAGCCAGCTTTCTGTTCCTGTCGGTTTTGTTTAACCTCTGAAGATGTGAGCTGTCCCAGATGGGTCCTGTGGGAATGCAAACTTTATTACAGCGCACTCAACAAAGGTGCTACCAATGAAACGTTGGCTGCAACTAAATCTTGAAGAAACACTGACCTCCTCAGGGACTAACTAAATTTGGTCTTAAAAAGTTGGACATGAAATTTGTTTGATCTATTACAGTGCAATATAATTTGTAATGTAATAGATCAGAACAATTCATTCCTTGCACGTTCCTTAGGTTGCAGACATGTCTGTGAATGTGATCGGAAAATCCTGCTTGACTTTGCAGTAAATGGAATGTGTGCAAAAGACATTCAATATTTAAGTACTGACTTTTTTGTGCATTGCTGCCACCAGAGTCCAAGTGCCCTACTTTTATCGGCTTAGCATCCATTGGCGTCTACGGCCCTTCTGAACCATGTCCAACCAGTTTTGAGTTAGCACCTGATATCTGATCTCATGATTGGCCTGAGGACGACACATTTGGTCCATTTCTCCACTGTATCTGTTTCCGTTCCGTCTGGTCACATCAGGAGATGTTGCACACATATGGAAGTACAGCACGCATGATGGTCTGATCCCCAACATCAATTCTCAAACTAATCTGGAGACACTTACTAGCTAGAGCCCCAAAGGAGAAGATAGAGTAATGGGAACAAACACATGGCGTCTCATGCTTTCTAGATGAGACATTACCAGAAGATGCACTCCCACATCCCAGACAGAGGACAGTGGGCCTCCGGTGTTTCGTGCGAACTGTCCTGCCTGCAGAAGGTGAATCCCTGAACCACTTTCCAGAACTTGCTTATAGTGTGCCTGTGATAAGGAAAACACAGACTGAAGGATTCATTCACCAATGTCATTATTTTTTTTTCCAAATGTGATGGGTCCCACAGATGTAGCCAAGCCTAACATCCTCAAAGCAAGAATGGCACAGTGTCTTTACAGTGAATTGTTACTGGCACCATTCGATGCTCACACACTGAAGCGCTTATCTGCGGCAGAAGTGTCCGTCACCGTAGAAGCTCTGCAGGACTTATTCCAAGCCACCATTACTGTTATTACAGTATATCCCTCTCCTAGACTGCATTGATTTACCATGCTGTTTCAGCTGAAAGAGTGTCATTACCAAAGTATAAATCGCAGAATATGAGATGTCATTATTCCAGTTATTCACTTATCTTGACGGGCCTTCTGAGGCACGGTTTCACTTTTCTAAAAAGCATATAGTTCATGGTGACTCTGGGCTTTTCCTGGTCATGATGTTTTCCCATTTCCCCCTTTCGATAACAAAAATAAAGCCGTTAGATGTGAATTTATATCTGAAGATCCTGAAGTGTAGACCTTTGCATTTTACTTGCAATTTATTACTACTGTGCCAAGAATAAAGCCAGAAAGACTATGAAACAACACGAATGCACACGACCACTTCTGTGTGTTGAACTAAATTCTTGCGCACCTCATAAACCCTCCATTGAAAATTTCAAAACTTAATTTTAGAGCAAATAACAGAGACTTGGACCACTGATATGCAGGCTAATGCAGTTATTAATGCAGTCTAACATAGTTATTAGAGAGAGAGAGAGAGAGAGAGAGAGAGAGAGAGAGAGGGTTAAGTGTGTGAATACCTGCGTCTGTGCATCTCTCAGCAGTGTTCAGCAGCAGAATCTCTAATAGTGAATCTTTAAGTTGAACTGCTTCAAGAACCTCGCTACTGAGAAATGTCATTTAGCTTTTCCACTGTGGAACTATTTTACTGATAAATTGCAGGGCAACAAGTTTCTGTTTGAGTCTCCACATGTGCGAGTGCATGTCTTTACTGTGTGTGCATCTTTGAGAGAGAACGGGAGAAAGAAATCATGATGTTCGTACATAAAAAAGGTGGAAAACATTGAAATAGTTTGTCATTTGTCTGTTTTATTTATTTGCTTAATGTCTTCTGGTGTTTTGGTTCTTTAACTCTTGTTGATAACCCATCGTATAACAAAAAAATGATATCTCTTCATTGTGCTTGGGCACCCCTGGACTAGCGAGCATAGGCACGTGCCTAGAATGGCTATGCATAAATTACACAACCTCCGTACTCAAGGGGGCGATACAATTTACTTTAGTTTTTAGCGACATATATTTATTATTCAGGTAGCTAGCTAGATTCATACCAAGGACAGTAACTATAACAATATTACCACAGCTATAACGACAACAACACAGAGAACAATATAACTGAAATCACTTTTTTTTTTTTTATATAAAATCTTGAGCAATAAACCTTTATAACACCTACTAAGACCACCTATATAATTAGCAATAACCAGATCACATACTGTAGTCTGCTTTATTCCTAGATAGAAGAACCGTGTGTCTATGACCTCAGTGGAACCTTCTAATATCTGCACCCAGTAACAGGGCATTATTTGGATCATATGTTAAAAAAGCATATACTTTGAAGTGGAAACTATAAGTTAACAACATCTAAAAATACACACCTATCTATATATCATTGTCATCCCAACATAGAATGACACCCTGCCCTCCCATAACAAACCACTCGTGCCAAGTTTATTTTGGGAGATGGCTCTCAAACAAAAGGGTAATTTAAACTTGTTACAGCTATTCTGTGATTATTTTGTACCTATCGTATTGCCAGGGGTTTTACCCCACAATATAAAGTGCAGTATCATTACCCTTTTAGACTTCTAGCGTCACCTCATAAAGTCTGCACAGAATCCAATAGCCTCAGACAATTAATCCATTCAAGCAAACAGTCTGTGGCCTTTTAATAAGACATTCCCCCTTTTTAATGTTCATTTTGGAGCATTGCTACCAAAGCCAGAAGCAAATCAAAATACATGTGATGGTTGAGTTTTAATAAAAGAGCTACGTCAAAGCTGCAGCGGAGTGGTTAGCGCACATGCTTCTTATACAGGAATCATTTTTCGGTCTGTGCTGTCTGTAAATAAAAAGGTTAGACACAAAAACATGCCAAAATGTAGCTGGCATTCACCTTTCTGAAAGTTCTTCCCTTGTTTATCCAAAATGGAAAGGTAAATCATTTTGGCATGTTATGTAATCCCTTTGACAAAGCGCTATAGTGCTAACCCACATACTCGTATGTATTAGGGCGACTGTGATGGCTTTATTGCAGTATATGAGGTTGGTAACAAGTAGGGATTTGTTTGAAATCAGAGGCATTTCATTTAAGGCGGCAGTGTGCCCGGGAAGTGGTCTTGAAATTGCATTCCACATCCCATCGTGTTTTAATGAATGCAAATGAGAGCTCCAAAGTGGTTTTATCTGTGTGTTTACCCTGCGTCGGCAAACATGTGGAAGTAGTTTTGTGCATCTGGCACATGTCCTGGCTGAGGTGTCCTCGAATGGAAGATGGTGAGCTCTGTCTGATTGGGTTGAGAAGAAGATTAGGAGACAACGACTGTTCCATAGACTCTGAACTGGGATGCATCTGTGCTCCATTATTCTAAACTGAACTGCTTCATTGTCACTGCATAATAATGAAGCCCCCGCCAGATTTGTGTGTGTTTAAAATTATCTGGATTGGTTTTCCTTGTCTTTGAACCGTTTCATCCAGAAAGTTGATCTTAAGCGTCAGTTTTTATGTTGAATACTCTAATACCCTGGAGAAGAGTAGTTTTCTAATTCAAAAGACACGAATTAGTCCTTTTTTAAAACTTGTTTTCTTGTAACAGAATACCTAAAAATTCTTCAAACAATATAAAACTAGGTCAAATATTCTTAATAATTAAATCTTGAATATGTTGTATAGATTGTTATAAACTAAAGTAAATGAACTAGTGTTAAAGACACCTTTGAAAACAAGTCTTACAAAGCATTGCTTCTGGAGTAAACATATGTTTATATATTTTAATGAATTCACTTTTTCCTGCCGTGACTTTACCTCTATAAGGGGTGTAAAGTGGAGTGAAATCACGGTAACCAAGAATCAGGTTCTACGTTTGATAAAAATTAAATGGCGGCGACAGCACAACGACCAAGGACTCTAATGTTCAATAAATAGATACATTTATTATTATTAATTTTGTATAAACAACCATTTCCCTGAAATCAGTGCGTCCAATTCAGAATTTAGTTTTTTTTTTAAACATTCAGTTAGCGCTCAGGTAGCGGCCACTCATGGAAAAAGAGCTAAACTGAGACATCGCACATTACCTTTGATCCCTCTTTCCACCCTCTTACTCACTTCAAAGCATCAGAGTTCGATGTACCGGGCAGCTGAACTTCAGAGCAAAGCGAAACATCTGGAGAATAAATTGTTTGAATGGAGCAGATTAGAAAGTGGCAATATTTACTTTGGAGCGTTGAAAATGGCTTTGGCGTGCCCTGGATGAAGCTGGCACGGACGTGCAAGCTTGCAGCTCATTACCGGATGACTGAGCGACATCTGGTTATTCAAAACCAAAATTTCATCCTAAAGGTTTTTAAAAGGCTTGACTTAGAGGTCAGCAATGTCAGGCGCTATTTTCTATGCCTGCTGTCTACGCGTGTTGGGAAAAAGGTAATAAATTCCGTGGAGAGGCTGAGGTGGGCCGGAGACAGTGAATGCAATAGAGGCGGATAAAAACAGTGCTGCTCCAAATTTCAGTCTGGGTTGGTGGGCAGTTTCCCAGTATTCATGACAGTCAGTCATTCAAATAATGAATTCCTTAACAGTCATAGGCTAACTAACTTTTCCAGTATGAAGACTTTTGGGAGGAATCAGAAATAGTTTGCGTTACGTTTAAATATAATGGTGCTTTGTGACACACTCACTATTCTGAATAAGACTTTTGAAAGGAAATGTCATAAATAACTGTTCTGTTTTAATGCCCAACTATTAGTACTGCACTTGTTTACTGCAATAAATAACAGCTGGAGCAGTTAGTTAACATTCACATTCATCACCTTCATCTTTTTGAATTTACATAATTAGTAAAAACTTTACTTTCAGAGTGTCCATTAATAGCAGTGAGACAAACAGAAGCAGTTCAGTATGAAAAAAAACTGATTTACTAAACATCACTCCATCCATGTTAGTTGATTAAGCTCTCACAAACAAACAAGCTCTCACTGTTTTTTTTCCACCTTAGTCTTAACGTGCTGACAGCTCCAAACTGTTACATAATGAATAACATCCTTACATGTTCTAATTAAGACAGTTATGAGATTATTTAAATTACATTACCTTGTGCCAGAGACACTACAAAGACGGCAGACAGCACTAACGTCCCGACTGTGAAGTCCCACATAGTGCCACAGCCACTGATGGGCAGCTGTTGGTAACAAAAAAAATAAATTAAAGACACACACCAAAAAAAGTTTGTCAAGTTCTTGAGTGCCTTGAGTGAATTTGTTTCCCCCCCGTCCTTCAAAATCGAGTCTGATAGTTTCGTGAACTTCCCAGAGTTTTAAAAGACAGGATGGAGTGGAGAGTGGTCCAGACCGGCCCCCTCCTGCTCGCCATTGGCTAATGCGCTAACATCTGTGTTCTTATATCATTCCAACAGACGAAAAAGAACACACAGATGTAGAAGAAAGGTGAATGTTGCATCAGAACAGTGTTATGTTTGTGTTTTAAATCAAGATATTTTGGATCACTTGGTGTTTTATTATGTTCTGCCCAGTTACTTCATTTCAGCCATGAATGAAGATGTTGATGTAATGACAGCAGATGAATATAGTAAAAAATCTGTTTATTTCACAATGGATTTTTCAGTAACACTTCAGAATAGGGAATACTTATTCACTATTAACTAAGACTTTTCTCTCAATAAATTCCTAATTTGCTGCTTATTAATAGTTGGTAAGGTAGATGTTAAGTTTAGGTATTGGGAAGGATTAGGGATGTAGAATAAAGTCGTGTAGAATAAGGCATTAATATGAGCTTAAGTAGTACTAATAAATGGTTAATATTCTAGTAATATGCATGGTAATAAGCAACTAGTTAAGAGACCCTAAAATAAAGTGTTACTGATTTTTCTTATTTTACTCACATGCATTGCAGGAATGTTTGTCCGACATTCAGTGACTCAACAGACAGTAAAAAGACTGTAATGTGACGCACCTGTTGCATACAAAGGGAGTTGTAAACAGCCAAAAGGTTTCAAATGTATAACTGTCACAGAAACTGATCCATAATAACTATTTCACATTGCTTGAAGGTGAAGTGTGTCATATTTTTTTCTTTAAAGGAATAGTTTATCCTAAAAGGAAAGTTTACTCACCTTCTGGCCATCCATATAGATGAGTTTATTTCATAAATATTTGAAAATATTTGGATAAATTTAGCATTACAACACTTGCTCACCAATAGATCCTCTGCAGTGAATGGGTGCCGTCAGAAAGAAATTTATCCCACTAATCCACAAGTAATCCACACCAAATGTACCACACCAGTACATTTTTATTTTTGGGTGTCATATTACAGTAAAGATAATCTAATTGTAAAATCAGGAGGAAATTAATATGCATAATGAAACAATTAATATTTTTTTTAATTCTTGAGAATTCCAGATATGGTATGGATATTGTGCATCCCATTTTAATGTCATTTTCAACTGTTTGATGAAGTAGAGAAATATAGGTTTCAAACCAGAGTGCCACACCAGACGTTTATTGTTAAGTCCAAACGTTGAAGTCTAACTCATGGTTCATGAGCAAACTGTGTTTAACCATTTGTAAATATTCCCATGAATGCTACATGTACAGTCCTGTTCCACTGTCTAGGATCATGCACGACCAGCACATCCATGACGGGGAGATGCGTTCCCTCGCCAGTCCATGGTGTCGTCCAACATTTCGAGTCATTTTTGCACAGCTGTTTTGAAAGCCTTTTTTGAAGCACAGAAAATATTTCACTAAATGGGTCTGACAAAAAAAATCAGGATCAGAAGTCAGAAAGATCGAAGATTACAGGGAATTGCGGTATCAAAACAGAATAAACAGCCAAGAAAAGCACATATTTCCCCCAATTCGTTTGCAGTCTAAACAGATTTTCATATTTTCCTTTGTCACCATATTGAGTGCATATGGCTTCTTTTGCCCGTTACCTTTGTGGAGCTCTCTATGCGTGTTTAAAGACAATAAACATACTTTTTGGCCTTCTATGAGGTGGACAGAAATGTCAAATGTTTATTGGCAGACTAAGAAATATGATCTCCGGATGAGTTCATGTCCACCTTTTGATGATTATATCTGAGTTTTCACAATGTCCTAAAATGGCCTATAATGTGTTAGTGATGAATCATTACGCTGCTTCGGTATTCCTGTCCACATACTGTAACTGTTGTTGCTTTAGACAGAGACATTCCTTTATATCACCCACGCCTTTTCCTGACTTTTGAATAAATCTCTGGGAAGAAATAATATACTTAATGGTCTAAAGAATATCGTTGCTACCTCTTGTTCCCAAATATTGGCTAATGGAGCACATTTTCCAAGGTTTGGCTAAATAATAACATCCGTGGGTTTTCAACATCCCACGTTTCTTTAAACACCCGACTTTGGCATCTAAATGAATAAACTTGGTTTTTACAATACCTTAATTTATTCATTCATTCAACTAAGAAAACACATGTACATTGAGCAATGTATAGTAAAAACAAAAGGATTTACACACGTTTGCCATCCTGGGATTATTATTATACTACACAACCTTTCCAATAAAGTACAGATAAATAAATTTAATTGGAGTAAAATTCCAGCAGAGATGCGTTGGGTTTGTAGGTGTGGTGCACATTAGACTGGAGGCACTATCAGGGTAATGCACTTTGAATATATCTGACATTAAAAAGACTCCTTAGGACTCATTGCTTGTTTCTGCCACAAGATTAATTTAAAGAAAAAATTTAAAGGCGATTACGAGTTTCTTGTAATTGTGAGAAAAAAAGTGAGAATTGCGAGATATAAAAACAGAATTGTGAGGTTATAACTCGTAAAACGAATGATTCTGAGAAAAGTCACAATTCGTAATTGTGTGGAAAAAAAGCTCAGATTTATGAGATAAAAAGACACAAATTGAGTATTTTTTAATTCCGTAACACACACACACACACACACACACACAAAAATCAGAATCAGAATCGCGTGATGTAAACTCTAAAGTGTGAGAAATCATTTTTCGTTTTTTCTTTTCTCAGAATTCCGAGTTTATACAGCCGGACTGTGAGATATATACTCAGAATTTCAAAGTCATTCTGTAACAGAAACAAGCTTCCACAGAAAACTCACCTTAACTATCCAAAGTATCTAGTCATATTTGTCAGTAACTGAATGCCACAGAACAATCTAGAAAATACAAAAAGGGGAAAAACATCCTTGTTATTCAAAATACAAGTCTGCATAAATGGCTACAGTTCTATAACACATTCCGTGCCGGGGAATTCTGGCAGATTAAGTTCATATTTTTTCTGAATGTCATAGGGCAGGAATCGTCCCGCCAGAAAATGCTTTCCCGAGAACCCTGTTGCGCACTTTTTGGGAGCTGTCAGAGAAATGAGAACTTCTGGATTTATCCCATCTTTTGCTGGTTCGTCAACATCCCAACCTTTAGGAAAGAGATAGAAAGAGTGAATCCTTTCTCACCATCACAAGCCACTGGTTATAAACTGAAATATAGCAATGTTTCTATATTCTTCCAGATATGATGTGGAAAACTGGCTCATAGAGATCATTCATCACACTACTGTCATGTGGAAAGAGAGCACAAAAATTACAGCGTGTCAGCCATTAGATGCAGTTTTCAAATATGGTCTCCCGATGACGTAACGGCTGTGAGTTTTCTTCAGTTTGATCATTTGACTGTTTCGCAAACACTTCAGGTCCAGTGCAACACATTTGCACATTAAGGTCTCTGGTCAGCTCATTTATCAGAAAAGTTGGCTGCATAAATCAGATTTCATCAGTTGAAACTCCTTTGAGGCATTAGTAACCCATTTTTCAATAATATCCCAACTATTTTGCATGCTTACAAAAATGTATCAACACTTTTTTTTTTTAAGTTTATCTAGTATTCAGTTTACTTATTCTACACAATTAAATAGCTAGTAGCTATTAAGTTTAGAACGTGTCAGTAATCCATTTCTCAACAATATGACGACCATTTTACATATAAAAATGTATCAACACTTTTGTTTTTTAAATTTTTTCTAGTATTCAGTTTAACTAATTCTACGTAATTAAGTAGGTAGCTAGCAATTAAACGTGTCAGTAATCCATTTCTCAACAGTATGACGACTATTTTGCATACTTACAAAAATGTATCGACAATCTTTTATTTTTCAAAGTTTTTCTAGTATTCAGTTTGACTTATTCTACGTAATTAAGTAGCTATTAATCTTGAACTTGTAAGTAGGCTTAATCCATGTCTTAATAATACAGTATGACATCTATTTTGCATGCTTACAAAAAAAATCTCAACAACCTTTTATTTTTTTAAATGTTTATCTAGTATTCGGTTTACTTATTCTATGTAATTAAGTAGCTAGTAGCCATTAGTTTTGAATGTGTTAGTAATCCATTTCTTAACAATATGATGACTATTTTTCATGCAATCTATTATTTTTTTCAAGTTTTTCTAGTGTTCAGTTTGACTTATTCTACGTAATTAAGTAGGAAGTAGCTATTAACATGGGTAGCTAGTAGCTATAAGTCTTGAACTTGTTAGCAATCAATTTCTCCCCGATATTTTGACTATTTTACACACCTGTACAAATGTCTCGTTTTATCTAGTATGTGATTTGCCATCTAGTATTTATGATCTAGCAGCTATCAGCGAATGCAGCTAATAGCTACTAGCTAATGTTAAAGCCAAAGTAATTTATATGCCACTACCATGACCAAACTAAATAAGTTTTCCCAACACTTGAACAACAACATTTAGTGCATAATCATGCAAATTAAAATTTTGTTGTATGCAAACATATGTAGCCAATCCGACTTTACATTGCGCATGCTTAGCTGTGAAGAATTACACAAATGATGTTCAGTGTGTAAAAACAGGCACTTCGGATTTGTTTCGATGTGTGTGTTAGCAAAGAATGCTAAAGCTAATGCTTTTATGTCTTGGCAAAAATAACCAAAACCTTCCTCTGAACAGATTGAGACCTTTTTCATGAAACCTTTTCTTTTTCTAGCAAGTAGCTACTGTATTTACTGAATGTTTTCATTGTGGTACTGCACACTAAAGAATGCCACGGGCAAAAACACAAAAATGTGTTTAATGAGCAAATACCTGAGGGCACGTCCACACTAACGATGGGTATTTTGACCTGTTTGAGAGTCACCAACATCCCAGCATAGGGCTCTTTGACCTCCTTGTGGTCGGTTTCTGGTCCCAGGATGGCGTCGATCACCATATTGTAGGCATCATTTAACAGCTGGACCTGGTCGTGGGGTCAGACAGGATTAGATTAAGACTGACAGATGTCCAGAAGAGTGAACATCACATTGACATCTCTCTCCCGATGGGCTGAGCTTCATTGTTCAAGATTGACACCTACCTCTGTTGGAAGATAGGACAGGAAAGGGATGTCCATTTTCTCGCACTGAACGGTAAAGTCTTGGTGCAAACTCTGAGGAGAACGTTTGGGATAGAAAATGGTGGGCTCATATTCCTACATTAAAGAGAGATGATGAAGATGATTATTAAATATGTCCTTTATTTGTGAAAAACAGATATGAAAATGTGTTACATTATTGCCACTCATGAACCAGACAGTTAATGATTAGATTTCTGTTTTTTAAAGTAATATTTTGTCCCCCCGTGGATCTGCAGGGGGATTTTTGAGTTCATAAATCACAAAACATAATTACCTCATAATTTCATTTCAGAAGAATGTTAGAAGTGATTAATGTGGACTAAAATGTATGGTTTTGTACACTTCATTTGCTCGGGATGCAGGATAAAGTCCATACAGTCTGGATAAGTTGCCGGGTAAGTTCATTACAATCCTGCAGTTAAACTTAATGTATTTCTTACACAATGTTGGTACGGACACAAGAATCCATGCAGATGTACGGTGGGAATGTATAAAACAGCTGCCATCATGTGATGACCCTCTATTGTTCGTTTTTTTCACTCCGAGTTTTTTATTCATTCTAAGAATCTCATATTGTAAACTGGCCAAATCTGGACTGGCCAAACTTCACTCCATCAGAACGAAAAGAAGGATAACTTTAACAGAGCGTACGTTTATTAGACGAATACTGATGCGCCATAAATCTAGCATCACAGAAGAAAATGGTGGATCATTTTTTCTTCTTGTTTTTTTTTTACAACTAAAATCAGGAATTGGAAATGTTGTAAGCTGAATTTGAATGCCAAATGACGAGTATATTCCCTAACAGTTAGGCATAGTTATATATCACATCTAACATTTTGTCAGTTAGCCGATAAGCAAATAGCCCTTTGCCACAAAGAATAAAAAATTAAGGTAATTTAAAAGACTTATGAAGTAATTTGAAAAACTTTCAGACATATAGACTCAAAATTGCAAGATATAAACTTACAATTCTAAGAAAAGTCTGCATTGTGATATATATATATATATATATATATATATATATATATATATATATATATATATATATATATATATATACCTGCAATTGCAAGGGAGAAAAATAAACTTGGAGGAAAAAGTTAGAATTGTGAGATGTAATTTCAGAATTTTGAGATGTAAACTCGGAATTGTGATAAGTCAGAATTCTGAGTCTGACCTCACAATTCTGCATGTTTTTATCTCGCAATTCATTTCATCGCGGAAATAGGCTTCTATACAAATGAGATGCAATGTTTACTTCAATAAAGATGCATTTAACATCAACATAAAAAGCATCCGCACATCCATTTTACTTTTTTAATGTGCCGTATTTCTGGCTGAAACAGTATATTCAATAACAAACATTAAGGGCAGGGCTTGATTTTATTTATCAAATTAGATTTTGAAAAGTAGTTTCTATGTGACCGGAGGGGAGGGGCTAAAAACTTTTAAAAAAAAGTTTACTTGATGATGTCATCAGAATAAAAACTTGTTTCAGACACCAAGCAAACAATTGTTTTGATGAACAATTACAAACTAAAGTAAAAAATCTATACCGACAGGCCCGACTGAAAAGCAGAAAAAAAAATTAACATTGAGCCCTGAATAAGCAATGAACCATACACAATAATACCAGGAAAGCGCATTAAGAAAGTAAATAGACTCAATTATGATTTCTTGTTGACTTTAAACAACAATACAGCACCCCATTGGTATCCATTCTTTCTCCGTGCCCTTCGGCACAGTGCTCTATACTTACAAACATGCGCAGATGGCGGGCACACACCAAACCAATGGAGCCGTTCTGCTCAGGACCACAAACAACCAGCAGGGTGGGCTGCTTTTTACTCAGGGAGCTCAAAGGAAAAGCCTGGGAAAAGACAGAGGGAGAGAGAGACAGTTCAACAGAGAGGGAGACGTCTCATTTCAGTCCTATCTGCATTTTCAGAGGTAAAGTTCATCAGAATAACCCAGCAACAGTTGCAACAGTATTAAAGAGCTGTGGAGACACTGCCACAGGATGCAGCCTTAAAATAACACACTTTCTGACAGGTTTCTAAACTGGACCAGTGCTGTTCAGATTTTCCGAAGCGTGTACACACTCACAAAACTAAGTCTGTAAAGGTGAGGCGTGTAATTTCTGTTACTAAACAGAACGGAATTGTTTTCAAATAGGTTTCCATCTGCAATTGGTCAGCCAAACGGATAACCACGCCCCCAGATGCACGCCATTGGTTGAGCTGTTGCTATGCCTGGCTGGTTGTGAAATATAAACAAACAACGTTTTGATAGAACCACAGAGAAAGTGTTTATTCTCTTACCTTCTTTAGGGAACTCAAACTACAAAGGTCTTATAAGTTATCTACGCATATGCTGGAATTGAAGACTGAAATATTTTATATTTTAAAGTCTTTGCAGTCAAGTTGTAAATATATTTGTTCCTCATTTACCTGATCTTGCCCTAAAGATGATGTTAGGACAGACTAATGAAGTAAAAGCAACAGTTAAGGTAATGTGCATGTTATATTCATCTCCAATTAACCGCTTCTGAAATATGGCACAAGCGTGGGCGTAATTGCAGACTTCCGAGAAAGAGAGGAAGCCAGACGCTAATGAAGCTAATGGCATTTTGGAGAGAAATGATCAGCTGACATGGATGTTCCATTAGCGAGCTGATGAAGTTTAGATTACATTATCATCGCTGGTTGTCTTAGTCACAGCGCCGGGTGAACAAGAGTTGAATGCGTGTCTGAGTGTGGAAAATGAACATCTGTCTCCATCTGTTGTCATTTTGAAGGGGAATCCAAGTAGGAAACTTTCCTATTGGCCAAAAGCGAGCTTGTCGATGAAGTTGATTATAATGGGCAGTGTTTGGGAGTGACTAACTAAAAGGTAGCAAAGCTGTTAAAGGGTTAGTTCGCCCAATTTGCAAAATTATGTCATTAATAACTTACCCTCATGTCGTTCCAAACCAGTAAGACCTCCATTTATCTTCGGAACACAGTTTAAGATATTTTAGCTTTAGTGAGAGAACTGAAGATGAACACCGAGCCGAGCCAGATAATGACTCGTTCACGAGTCAAGAACCGTTTCTGTCAGACGCGTCCGATTCGAGAACCGAGGAGCTGATGATACTGCGCATGTGTGATTCAGCGTGAAGCAAACCGACACACAGATCGTCTGAACCAAACTGATTCTGTGCTAATGTTATGACCCCAGGTAAACCGAAGGCTTGCAGTCATCGCCAATGACACCATTACGTCGAGCGCAAAAGAACTGGTGAACCGTTTTCTTCAACCGGTTTATTGAATCGAACTGTCAGAGAGACCTACTGGTGATCCGAAAACCGATGACACCGGTTCTTGACTCGTGAACGAGTCATTATCTGGCTCGGACTCTGTGTTCATCTCTCTCTTCACATCAGTTCAGTCAGTGTACTGTTTGAGTAAATGAATTACTCCGGGATATTGGTTTGTTTGAACTCAGAGGGAGTGTCAGCCACATTAACAAAGTTAACAGCTTAAGTCATTTGTGGATTAATGCGTATTGGAGACGCGAACCGTTTAAAACTATTCAGTTCGATTTGATGAACTGGTTCAAAAAGATCCGGTTACATCGAATGATTCGTTCGCAAACTGGATATCACAAACTGCTTTGTTTTGAACTCTCTCACAACAGACACGGAAGAGAAGACAATGCTGAATAAAGTCGTAGTTTTTGCTATTTTTGGACCAAAATGTATTTTCAATGCTTCAAAAAATTCTAACCGACCCTCTGATGTCACATGGACTACTTTGATGATGTTTTTCTTACCTTTCTGGACATGGACAGTAGACCGTACACACAGCTTCAATGGAGGGACTGAGAGCTCTCGGACTAAATCTAAAATTAAACTGTGTTCCGAAGATAAATGGAGGTCTTACGGGTTTGAAACAACATGAGGGTGAGTTATTAATGACATCATTTTAATTTTTGGGTGAACTATCCCTTTAACTACATTTTCAGATGCGTGACTGTAGCGGTTTTTCAAAATGGTTAAAATTGGATTTTGAAAAGTGGTTTCTATGTGACCGGAGGGGAGGGGCTAAAAGCTAAGAGGGCCTGATGATGTCATCAGAAAGAAAACTTGTTTCAGGGGCGGAGCAAAACTTTTATGTTTTGATGAACAAAGTCTAACTCTTCAAGCACTTGAATGGAGAAATATACACAGTTATTTTTAAAAACGCCTGTCTCTTTGAATATCCTTACTATTATTTAGTTAACAGTAAAAAGACTAAACGTTTAAAAAGTATTTTTTTTTTAATTCCTTTTGAGTAATGTGCAATAAATCATACACAGTAACACCGGAAAAAAATATTTATAGGCTCAATTAACACTTTATTTTGACTTTACAAAGTGCAACGTAAATGATTATCTGATTTGCGTAACCTTGCACGAATCCTTTTTTTTTTTTTATTTTTACAGAAAGTATTCTGCCAAATATTTTTCCTGGTCATTTGTGTTTCAAAATTACTTTTGCAACACTGCATATAGTTGCACTTTAGATTTATTGCACCGTTAGACATATATATATATATATATATATATATATATATATATATATATTTAAATCGCATGAAGCTTAGTCTGTGTTCTGTCCATTTTTTCTTCTTCTCCTCTGGAAAATGACATGGAATGGAGTGTTCCTGGGAGCCGCTGCCAGTGCATGCATTGTTCATTTCTTTTACAGGTCTGCTGCAGCTGTGCTGGAATCCTCCATTGTGTCAACTCCTGCCAGGACTCTGGAGACCGCCGCTCTGATCTTCTCTTGTTCGGAGCCACTGAACCCCTAGATTTCACTTCCATGCTTCCAGCAAATGAGCTCTCTAGAGAGGGTCTTGACTAACTGCTCTTGCACTTTATACCCTAAACCTGACGCACATTAACACCAGAGCTGTGTTTAATTTAGAAGTGTTTTGAAAATGCCTTTTAGATTCATAACGGAGGATTTGCAAATAGGATGCAGAATGTGAATTTAAGACAGCAGAATCAAAGTACAAAGAAATGTCATATAATGATAAGAGGACAAACCAAGGATAAACTTAGCAACACACAGCATGTCCAAACCAGATACAGTGTAATTTGTTCGGTCTATACATTTATTTAATGTGAAACTGTTTGCATATGCAATGTCGAGCAGGATTCTGAAGTAATGAGATTTCCCAGTGGGTGGGGCTCCTCAAGAGTGGCACAGTGTTAAAGAAAACTACACATTTAATAAAATAAAATTAACTGAAATAAAACTGCATAACTGGAAACCAGATATTAACTGACAGCCCTAAAATACTACAACTACATACAATTCTACATTCTATGTACACACACACACACACACACACACATCAACAACAGAGAAAAATAATGACAACTAAACTAACCAGACAAATTAAAAATAAAATGAAAAAAAGGTAAATAAAAAATGTAGAACTATAAAACAGACACTAAAACTGTTCGGTTAGAAAACAAATCTTTATAATAAAAATCTGTCTTTTTTTATTTTCAAAATGCAATGATTAGTTCTTAAAACATTAACTTTGGCAGTCCTAAAATGCTCAAATTAAAATGTAGAAATATTCTAAAAACGGACAAAACACTAATACTGAAATAAACCTAAGAACGTTAGAGTGAAAACTGACAAAAACTGACAACAAAAGCTAAAAAGATTAATTATAAATAAAATATAAATAAAAACTAAATTAAAAGTTCAAAACGAATACCTGGTGTGGTGCTGCAAAACTCACAGCCTGCTTGTCAAAATCTACACTTGAAAGAAAACATCGGTTTTATTAATTGTATTCCTTTTCTTTTCCCATTTATTCTGTTTTATCATGTAGGAATGGGAAAATACAGAGAGATCACAGACAGTGTTTTACGAGAGGTAATGTCAGTCTGCATTTTTCACTGAAAACACAAAGAACATTTTATGAGCCATGGTGATAAAAATAACTTCCTGATATCTAAAGCAGCAAGTGATCACAGACATCAGCCTTGATGTAGCTTAACACCAAAGCACTTATCCCCCCGATGTAGACGGATGACGTTGATCTTGGCATTCACTGTGGAGGATAGTTTGGTTGTGAAATCACAATGTGGTAAAATACGACCAAGATTTGGTCCCCCCCTCACACACACACACACAAGCGTATACTGATGTAATGCTTGTCTCAGAGCTACCGGCCGGCGTGTTTTCTTTAGCTGCAATTTATGGCGACCTCACAGAGGTCACAGCACAGGAAGTTTTGTTGACGCTAACCGCAGCAGCTGCTGGTGACCGGGAGCCTTGGAGGGGAGGAAGGTTCAGTTTGTAAAACACTTCTTAACAAGGGCTGAAAACTCACACAAGCCAAATCAGGAAACAATTTGGGGCTTTAACCGACTCTCAGGTAGGTCAAGAGGAGGCCTGCGCTGCCTGTCAGCCTGACTGAATCCAGATGGATGGTGACCGCAGTAGTCTGGTTTGAGTTGGCCTGGCTCTATCGAAACGCTCGGGTCGCTCTGAGACGTAAGGCCCGAGACTGCAGGCCGGCCACAGACAAAAGACTTTCAACACCTTCAGTGACGGTGCAATGGATTTGTCACAAGGGATTTTTAAGGAGAAGTCAAAGTGCAGTTTGGAGCTGAATGAACCCGACTGGTGCTGATTTTACTGCTCAAGGCAAGATATAACATGACCCCGCAAAAAAAGCTAAATCACCTTTTTTGTAACCCTTTTGTATAGAAGCTTATTTCTGACAAAAACAATAAAGAAATAATTGCTGTAACTGTTGTATTTCTTTATATATAAATATATATATATATATGGAAAAAAACACTGTATTTCTCAAAATGTTGGCTTTCTACGAATTTTTTGGTCCCCGTAATTGCAACTTTATATGTTTCTATGTGACTTCATATTTCACTACATATTTTTTAAGAAGCATTACTTTTCTGCGACTCATAATTGTTAAATTTCCTGTAATTGTGACGATTTTCCATTATCACAAATTTATATCTTAGAAACTGTGAATAGACCTCACAAAGTGACTTCATATTTCACAAGTGCATCTTTTTTAAGCGTTTCTCGTAATTCTGACCTTCTGAGACTTAATTGCGACATTTCTTGCAAGTGCACATTTATATCTCAGAAACTCTGACTATATCTCTCAGTGTCACACTATATTTCTCGCAATTGCGACTTTTTTCCTCAGAACTGCAACTATTTCACATAATGGTCACTGTTTTGCAGCATTTCTTAAAATTGCAAATTTAGATATCTTAGTAATTGTAACTTTATATCCCTCAAGGTTACTTAATACTTTACACTTGAGGCTTTTTTTTATATAGATTTGCAACTGTTATATTTCCTAATTACGACTTTTTGTAACTCTGTACGACTTTTTTTGTAATTATGACATATCTTATAATTCTGACTATTTCTCGTAATCGCAAATTTATATCTCAGAGACTTTGGCTATATACAGTAACTCACGATGTGAATTAAGATTTCACAATCAAGGCTTTTTCATAGATTTGCAACTATTATAATAACGACTTTTTTCCCTCATAATTGTAACATTTCTTATAATTGCCAAAGACTATTTATCGTAAATGCAAATTTATGTCTCGGAGATTTTTACTTTACAGTCTCTCAATGTGAATTAATATTTAACAATTGCATCTTTTTATTAAAAACTGCAACTATTTATCATAACTACAATGTTTTGTTACTTATAATTGCAAAATTTCCTATAATTGCTTATTTATCATAACTACACATTTATATCTCAAAAATGGTCATTATACTACATAACTGCAGCTTTTAATCTCACAACATAATATTGTTCTTCAAAACTGTGAATTTGTCTTGTAATTGTGACTTCCTATCTGACATTTACGACTATGTCAGATACAAAATCTTTTTTTCCCCCCGTTGTTGTCTGTTTTGAAGCGAAAGCAGTGTTCCCAATTTAGCAATTTTGTTGCTATATTTAGCAACTTTTCAGACTGCACTAGCAACTTTTTTTTCCAAAAAGCACCTAGCAACAAATTTAGCAATTTGTAACATTTATTTGGCAACTTTTGGAAAGTACTTCTTATCAAAACAGCACACGTACAAGCTAGCTAAATAGACTGAGCGGTTGATTCATAATTCCTTAAGATCGCTGTGGAAATAGCTGTAAAAACTGGAAGACAAAAGACAACGAGTGGGGGCGGGGCTACACAAGGTCTATATATAGTTGAGTGCACCAGCAGTAGCCTATGGCTGTAGCACACACGCATTTCACATTTTTGGCAAAATATTCTAAACGCATTAAGTTCAGAGTACAATTGTTTGGTTAGCAAGTCACATTTTTTTTAAAAAAAAGGAAAAATTTATAATTTCCTACACAAGTACCATTAGCACTTCAAAAACAGCTAATGCATGCTAGTTCACTCACTGCTCACAAAACTTTAGTGAATTAAGTATTTTTTGTTTTTTTTAAACTTACTTAATACATTTAAATAGTTCAACACCCAGTTCAAATCCAGTGAATATAGCTGTTAATGAATGTTTGAAATGTCTCAATCAAAACTGTACAGCCAGAAGTACAGAAAAGAGTGGGAGTCTTTACCTGAATTTAAAGGTTGGCTGAAGCCAGTAGTTGGGGATGACAGTCGAGCATTCTGTGCTTATTGTAAATCAGATGTGCTTGCAAAAATGTATGACATCAAAAAACACTGTGCTACAGCAAAGCATATAAATAAATCAAAACCATATGCTTAACTGTTGATCATTTAAGTAGCATATTAACTACCACAGGGCTTTAATTGTTCAGTTCATGTGTAGTTTCACTGGTTAAAAGGAAAATAGCCTACATAAAATGTAATTGTTCAAAAGTGTTTAACTGTTCAATATCAATGTTGTATTTAAAAATAAAAATAAATCTGGTCATGAAAAAGTGTTGTTTGTATTCATTTTAAAAATGATGCGTGTGTGTGTGTGTGTGTATTTATTTTACAAACATATCTAAATTAGCATTTCAAATAATATCTATGCAGTTTTGCATTGCCATTACATAATGACGTCATGGCGCAATTGCGTCACAATATCATTTAGCAACTTTTAGCAACAAAACCATCTGCCTTTAGCAACTTCCCCTGAAAATTAGTTGGCAACACTGAGCGAAAGTGCCATATTGCTATTCTGGATCATTCTTTAACCCCTTTTCATGAGAAACCCCCTCAAAGCAGCGGATGCGGTCAAACCCTCGTCAGAAACAGCGAGATCAAAGATTTCCCGCTGTTTTCATCATCAAATGCAGCAGGGCCTCATCTCTTAAGAGGATTGGTTGAAGTTCGGCAAATGCCGACAGACGCTGGGAGCAGTAAATGCAGAGTTGTGTAAATCACAGCGATGCTTGTGTACAGTAAACACTGGGTTCGATTCAGGATTCAGGTCTAGGATGTTATCTTCCACTTCACAATAGTGTAATTTGTGTTCCCTTCACAAACCTTTGTGATGGCGATGGCGCAAGCATGGCCCCATATTTCAATCAGCTGCTGTTGTCCAAAGCGATAGTCCCTCAGAAGCTCCGTCTCAACGGTCGCCACCTCCGATTTACTATAAAAGACAGACAGAGAGACAAAACGCAATGACACAGAGCTCACGACATGCATGGTATTAGCGTACCAGTTGGGACAATAAATAAATCATGTTTTATTTTCCGGCATGAATGCTAACAAGTGCCAAGATGGAAACTGGGTGGGTTTGATTACATGGAAACCAAGGACTGCATTACAGCACCTGACATTTACGTGTGTATTCTGAGCACATTGTATTAGGCTTGCCATCCATTCCAGGCATGGTGTCTCGCTGCCTAATGCCTGTTGAGCCACACTCAGAGCTTATGTTACTGGGAGTTTAATGTGGGCTACAGGGAGCACAACGTAATTGTAAAATCCAGACCCTTACTTCACGACTCAAACACGGGGAGCCTTTAATAAGCTCCTGTATGGTCGTCACATCAGAGCCCCCTGCTGGAGGAACACAGAACTGCTGTCAGGACACTGTTATTAAATTACAACTCTAGCCCTAACATTAGTGCATTATTAATCAACAACACAGTATATTTAAATTTCAATCGATCTAGATATATTTTATGCTAATAAATGCTGTAATAACTGCTGATTGTTAATAAAGTTAATAAAGTTTTAAAGTGCTACCATTTTTTTTATTATTATTCACCATTTTATTTTAAAGGTTTCTCTGTGGTATATAAATCCTCAGCTGCTTATTATTATATTTTCAACCTAAGAAAGTTTTAACATAACAAAGGTAATAAAGTGTTGGGGAACAAAACCAGCCAAAGCAAAAAAAAAAAAAAAAAAAAAGTGAAGAAAAAGTGAAAATTAAATAAAATATAAATATGCCTATTAAAAGAAATGATTTAAAAACTATGAATCAAATGCTAAAATAAGTTGAAGTACTTAAATGATTAAAAGTAAAATAAAGCTATGTAAAATATAGCCTATTAAAAAATAGCATAGAGAGCGTAAAACTAAAATTTTAATGAAAGCTAAATATATGAAAGCTATTTCACAATATAAATAAAAACTCTAATAGTGCTATATTATTGTATAAATATAGTATGGTACAATAGTACTATAATGTGTTTTAGACACCTTTCTGTCTTGTTGATTTATTGTTGTATTTCAACCCGAGGCATTTTTCCAGGTTCCCTTGTATTGTGGTTGTTGTCTCTTATTGCTTTAAGCACCAGAATAACAGAACAAAGAACCATTTATGAAAATGATTATACATTATTGAGTTCTCTCAGCTGTATGCATGAAGTTCCCTGCTTGAATGCAGCTTTTTCCATTTCAACGCAAAGCAATTTTCTAGTTCTTCTAGTTCTCACAAACGCTTCAGAGTTCACTAACAAAAATAATGAGCTTGTTGTCTGCAAGAACTGTATGTTTATATATATATATATATATATATTTGGGGGAAATTAAAAAGAAGAGAAACAGTAAAGTCCATATAGACAGATCGATGGAGACCTCAAGTCATATTTTTGGCACTGGTCAACAGGTCACCAAGCGTTTACTCTGCTCTGATCACTGCCCTAACCCTCCACATGGGGTACTCCAGCTTTCTGGCATTTACCGTCTCCAATAGAGCTCCACAGCCGTCAAGCCGAGTTTGCAGGGGGAGATTTCCTGGCGTACTGTGACACAGTGATATTTGTAAAGTTCAGCCGAGTCTAGCGCTTTTGATATTTCCGTTCCCATCGACCTATTCAGGGAAGTCCTGACAACCGTAGATTTCCAAAGTTCTCTGAAAGGTTCCAGGGACAAGATAAAGCCCAGAAATCTCAAGCCTCAACCTTGTGTATGTAGAAACTGCTTTTGGCCTGTAAAGAAATACTTCACTTAATATCTCTTGAGCATTAAAACGATTCCAATGCATCCCTGAGTATTAAAGTCAAGGCTTCTTTGTGGTGGATCAACTGCAAAGAGCAGATCTCCCCACCAGGGGACAGCGTGGCTCAGAGTGTTCGCCCAGCTTCCAGATCACCCACCAGTCCAAATCACATTACATTATTAGCTCACTTAACATATATCAGCATATATAGCAATTACGGCTTCAAAAGTGGTATTTTCAGTGATGCCACAGAAGAACCATTTTGGTTTCTCAAAGTATCTTTCAGTAAACAGTTCTTTATATTTTTTCTTAGTGTGAATAATGACTAAAGAATGGAAAGGTTCTTTCTACACCCTTAATGTATTTTCCAAAAGAGGGTTTTCACAGTGATTCCATATAAGAACCATTTTTGGTTCCCTGATGAACAGCTTTCAATGAACAGCTCTTAAAGTTTGAAAAGCATTTTTTAATAATCTAACCTAATCAATATTTGTCCACTATAAAGAACCTTTTGTGCGATGGAATGCTTGGCCTATTCTTTGAAATAAAGGTTCCAAATGGAGACCATAGAAGAACCATTTTGGGTGAACAGTTATTAAAATAACACTTTTTTTTAGTGTGAAGAATAAAAAAAATTTTTTTTTGTAGAATTGAAAGGTTTAATGGATGTTAAAGGTTCTTCACTGAACCACTGATGTAAAGAACCTTTATTTTTTAAGAGTATACAAATGGGGGTTTTCACAACAATGCCATAGAAGATCCATTTTTGGTTACCCAAAGAAACTTTATGTGAACAGTTCTTACAAGAACCTTTTTTTTCACAGTGTAAAGAACCCTTTTTTCACAATAAAGAACCTTATGTGCAATGGAAAAGTTCCACGGATGTTAAAGGTTCTTCAGTGCAAATCCGACCATCAACGCAAATAAAGAGCCAAACTACCAGAGGCTCTGAAGTTGACAACAGGTTAGCGTTAGCATCTCCCCTAGCATTGCTATTCCATAGGGCTAGGGCTAATTGTTGTTGATTGCCTTTACAGCAAATACATAGATGAATGCACAGTTAAATGAACAACAGTATCAGCCCAGGCACCTGTCCCGAGTCTTCCTAATTTCCCCACGAGGACCCGCGCTATCTGGGAGTCGTGGATTGTGCTGATCAGCTGTAATAACAACTCTGCTAATGAAGTTGTTTACCTCCAGTCGGCTAGCTTGCTCAACACACACGAGTTTTGAAATGGACGTGCCTGTTTGCAAGAGGATGCATGGATGTTTGTGTTAAGCATAGCACAAAATGGGGGATACTTCTTTTCATTTTCCCTGTTTTTCTTCATTTTCAACCACTGTAATTACCTCAGCACACCACGACAACTAAATAACCACCTCTCTCATTTAAATCAGAGGGCTTGTTACTTTTAGGGGACAAGAATCCGGTTTACAACCCGTTGTTCTCAGTGAGGAATGATTTAACAAAGGAAGTCAGTGGGTGAAAACGATATAATAGACAAGTCATGACTATGGAGAGTACACTGCTATTTGCATAACTGCCAAACTTAGCGTATGGCTGGCCCCTCCAGGCTCCCAAAATGTGATAGACGGAGGGGTTACAGACGGGGGGTGGATAGCCTTTTCGGCACGGCTGACATCTGTTCATTTATTCGGTACAAAATCATTTTCACACAGTGTCGCATGCAGTTTTTAATGACAGATGATGAATGTGCGTCCTGGTGTGAACGCTGCTATGAGCGTTTGCTTGCAATTTAATGTAACATTTGAAATGTAAAACAAAGTTGAAAAATTATGTAAGTGTGGTGGCATTTCCATCTTTTATAAATCATACATGAAACCTGCCAAGTTAATTATTTTATTTTTGAAATAAATGTAGAATTATATACATACATACAATGATTTTATGCATATAAAATGTTTTATTATTTATTTTATTCTTTTATAAAAATACTACAATGCTATGTGTAAAATAATAATAAATGAATATTGAACAAATTATGTATATGTTTATATATGTTTATATATATGTGTGTGTGTGTGTGTGTGTGTGTGAGTTTGATCTTATTTTTTCAAACTTGAGGTATATACATCATTTGAAAGCTGAATAAAAAGCTTTGTATTGATGTATGGTTTGTTATGATAGGACAATATTTGTCTGATATACAACAATTTGAAAATCTGGAATATTGGTGCAAAAATACTGAAAAAAATCGCTTTTAAATTTGTCTAAATGAAGTTCTTAGCAATGCATATTATTACCTTAATCAAAGATTGAGGTTTGATATATTTACAGTAGGAAATATACTAAATATCTTTATGGAACATTTTTGGCAATTGCTAAAAATATACCCCAGCAATTTAAGACTGGTATATTATATATATATATGTATGTATGTATATGTATGTGTGTACAAAATGTAAAATCTAGCTCTATTTCAATTTACATTTAACATTTATTTTAGTTTTAGTTAACAATGACAGCCCTGATTGTTTTGACATCTAAAAGTGACCGACAGCATGTGCCATCACAATACTAGAAATCTCAAGACAGTAATCCCAGTCTGCAAGTACAGAGGTTACTCAAACTGAAGTTTCAACTGCCTTGATTGATTCATGGGGAAAGAAGGGGAAAACAACAACTAATGATGTCGAAGATCCAGGAGCCGAACTCTCGTGTTACTCTTAAAGCAATTAAAAACTTCTAAACGCTCAAGCCCTTGCTGATTCCTCCTTAATGAGTGTCTCGACTTCCTGCTCATTAGTGACATAAAAGCCTGTCTGAGGCATTGGAGGAATGGTCAGCAGGGACAGCTCACTCTAGGGCGATGTCCACATAAGGGACAGGGTGGCCATATTTGACCCAGACTAATGCTGGACCGTCCCCAATCAAATCTGGAATACCAGAAATGGTTTGGAAGTAATGAGAAAAACAAAACAAAATGGTCCTTGGAGGTGTTAAAAAGTTAAAACCTGAATCAAAAGTACAATTTGAATCAAAAAGTATCACAAATGTGGAGAGAACAGCGAGGTAGATGTAGAGGAAAAGATAAAGGTGAGCTTAAAAGAGCAGATATGGAGATCAGTGATGACACCTATAGTGTAAATGTGTCTGAGTCAGAGGACACGTCGCTTTCCAAAGGTAATTTCAGGGCTGAAGAACATTGGGATGAAGCTGACACCGGTCTTGGCAGCGAGGAGCCTGGCTTCCCTGACATATGTTTAAAGAAGAGATGAAATATGCATAGAACGTGACACTCTTATTCTAAGATGAGCCTGCGTTTGACATTAATCGAGCAGGGAAGTGTTATTTTACGATGACAGAGAACATATTTAACGTGTCGTCTGTTAACATCCAAAGAGCTGTGTCTTTCCTGAGCCATGTCCGACGAACCATGTATTAAAGTGATAAACAAATGCTGGAACATGCCGTCTGCTCTTCACATTTTTCCATGTTGCCTTGCATTTATCCACTCATCATAAACACCGTATTTCAGAGCCACTTCCTCTATTCATCTCTGCCCTTATACCCACCCAGACCTTTCCAAACACATTTCAAGGCCTTAACCGCTAAGTACAAACAGTGCAAAAAACTACAACAGACTGTATAATAGAAAAGATAAAACATCATTTTACCAACTCGTTGCCCCGAGGGAACCTCTAAAACCTGCATTTGGCTGCACAGTAAGATAACAGCTCAGTGCAGAATGGCCAGATCTGAGACACAAAACTAGCCCAATGACCAGTGAAAAGTTGAACCTAGCCGAATTGTAAAGAGCTCAAAACATGCCACTTCCATTCCCTACTGTAAAATACCTATTTTACTTCTTTTACAATGTTGTGCAGTAACATGTATACCATGTTAGAAACGGTCATTTAGGAGCTTAAAGGTTTCTACCACTGATCCTTCCTATAAAAAAAATAGTAAAAAAAGTCCTTTATTCTGTACCATGATTACAATTCCCTGAATTGTTGATCTAAACCGATGCTCTCAAACTCCGTTCCAGGAGGGCCACAGCCCTGCAGAGTTTAGCTCCAACTCAACTGCTTGGACGTTTCTAGTAATCCTGAAGGCCTTGATGAGCTTGTTCAGGTGTGTTTAATGGTTGGAGCTGTTATCTAAACCTTCTACAAGCTGCACAAATTTTGGCTGTCCCAGACGAAAGATTGGAAATGTAAAAAAAATGATTTCTTTGATCGTGGCTCCTAAACGGTGGTCTTTTGTCGTACAATGAGAGAGGCTCAAAGATGGCAGTTGTCACGGTCTTGCGACCAATGATAGCCTGTGATCATTTTCTGACAGTGTCTGAAATTCAGCATGATTTATCTCACAGTGCTGCTACGACCCACGTTTACTGACCAGCTAGTAAAAATTTAATCATTAAATTACGTATTAACACGACATGGCGCTTAAAACTTAAAACTGCTTACCTCAAGCTCTTTTACTCTCTCTTACTCTCTCACACACTCTCTTTTTTTTCAGCAAACATTGATATTTGGCAACTGCCAAACTGTGCTTCGTCATGCTCTTTGTGTTTACCACTAATGATGTTTTATTCTTTAATAGTAACCTGTGTCGAAACTTACGTCGTAACATACGAGTCACTAGGAGCCATCATTGTACAGTCTGCATACGTAATAAGTTTATTGGATCCATGTCACACAGTGTGATTTGTAATGATCTTATAGGATTGCTAAAATCATGCAGTGTGTAGAAAGCTTTAATCGCAAGCTGTTTTTTTCCATCATTCAACTTGAATAACACGCATATTCACTTCCATTTTCTGATACAACCAGATTTGTCAAACCGAATATGTCAGTAAGCTCTTCACTGATTGGCTTGGGTGACAATGTCTTATGCGAAGTTTCCGCTTGAGTTGAAATTGTTTAACTTTAAATATTTCATTTCAGGGGAATACCCCGCATTTTCGTCAATCACATTGCCAGAAGTGAATTCGCATCTGTTCGCGTCGTTGCATTGACTTTGTATGTAATCTACTCGCACAAATAGTTCAGTTCGCTTTTGGTGTGAACACACCATGAACTTTCCTTTTAGCTTTGGTCATCAATTAAATTATTGACGTAAATCACCAGCGGCAACAAGAAAAATGTGTATAATTCTTTTTACATTTTTAATTACAACATACTGACAAAAAGTATGATAAGAAAATCCAACATTGCAAAACATTGAGTGACAGTGTGCTAAAAAAAAAATTTTCTTTAAGAAAACTAAAAATTGAGAAAGAATAGGACTGTTTCAAATAATTCACTCATAGTCAACAGTGTCAGGACCCTCTTGAATTGCATGAACTGAAGCCAAACAACGAATGAGCATTTCCAAATTGAAGGGCTTTGCTAGCAGGATACCTACGACATACGCGTAATATAACATTTTGAATCTGAACAAAATAATGCAAAACGCACACGTTAACTGGTCAAAATATTGCATCCTGAATATGCTCTTTGTCTAGCGATGCCCCAAAACGACAAAAAAACAAAAGCACGAAGAATTCACAACACTACAAAACTTATTATTCTTATGATAAAATGTAACTACTGTATTTTTTCATGGTGACGATTTCATACGATTTAGTACATTTTGATTTGTTTGTACCATTTTTCTTTTGAAAAAAGACAGTGTTAAGGTCCACCTCTAAATTGAACTGCAGCGGGTTGAGAACAAAGGAAATCATACAAACACACATGAATTAGACAAGAATGTGTGTTGACAGTATAATAGTCTTATCATAATGTTATTTTAGGAGCTTTCCACATTAAACTGTCACATTATGTTTAATGTTAATACACACTGACTGAGTTCTAAGGGTATTTTTGTCAGAAGACAAAAACTATGACTTAAATACTTTAAATACTATAAAAACTGACAATGTTCTTCGAGAAGCTCTTCATTCATATCAATGTTCAAGAAGAGCAGATGGTTACAGCAGATCAAGTAGGGCGTCATCATCTTGGCCTGGTGCATCGGAAAGAACGTTTTCAGAGATTAAGATCCACTGTGCTGGATTTTTGGCAGCGGTGCTTGGACTGGTGACAGGAAGGCCAAAGCGACAACGATTTGACAGGAATTACAGGACTAATGTTCCATAGTGCTGGAAAATTATGATAAATATGTTATTGCCAGTAATGTAATGACATCCATATTGTAGGTATCATCCTCCCCAGTTCTGCATAATCAAATGCTTTCCTCCCCTTCGGTCCAAGACCAAATCTTTGAACCATAATTCCTCCCTCTTCATGCATTTCAACTGTCCGCTCGGGTGTAATGGATCCAGAAGACCAGGCACACCTGAAATGGTAACAGGCCTCTGCCCAGCTGGCCAGCTCACTGCACAATGACTTTCATCTGGCCAGATGAACCGGTAAACAACAGCAGGCTACATCGGAGCTTAAATCATTTTTTTTTTTAAAGCATGAAAGCAAGGAGCTACTTTAATGCCTTAGTAAGGATCACGTTTCGGCCATTTCCCTGGGAAAAATCGATAAACGGGTCATAGGCATAGTCTCAAATCCTATCGCTGACCCATAAACTAATCTCCACAACACTTCAGATGGGCTTCTTAACTCGATTTTGAAACCCATTGCTGAGGCGGCTTGACTTCCCGTCCAAAATTACAATAATACATCAACCGTTCCATTTTTGGAGCTCTGGGAATCTGGTGGAGAGCGTGCAGTGCATGGACCTCTTCAAGAACGGGCCTGTTCGGCAGCCAGTCAGCTCCGGGACGGCTGCCCGTCACCATTGCAGCGTTTTTTGGTGACACGGAGGCTTGATTTTGATGGACTGCATTTGGCACTGGGGAATGACTTCAGGAGAACTTCATTTGGAAGCTCTATTCAAAAAGCCCGCTGTAAAATACGATCTCGAATGAAACTTCCATCGAGGAATGTTGCGTTTTAACACAGGCCGTTTAGTTCAAGTAGACCAGACAATGAGGAACTGAGCAGCAGTTCGGCTTGCCAAAGATGGAGAGACCACGAAATGTGATTAGCAACCACAATCCATGGCTTAAATCCATTAGTTCCCTTCAGCAGCATTACATCAAAGTGGAACTTTTTCGACGGTCATGTGCTTATGTAATTAAGGCCTCTGCCAGTTGGCAGTTTCTCAAGTAACTGTGCCCAGCTAGATATAGCGAGAGGACCACAGGAGACTGTGCAAGTAGAGGAAACCATGGTAACAGAGCAAGTCAGGTCACCGAACCGACGGAGCCCACAGACAGGTTGAAGGATGTAGAGAAGAGAGAGAGAGACTGAAAATAGGAACGCAGGTACAGCCCTTCAGGCCCAATTAAAACCAACGCATGGCTGAACTGGAGTTCCACAGCAAATGAAGAAAGTGAATATGCAGCGTTAGTAGCAGATGCGTTAAGCCGTAGATATGGTTGAATAAAATGCCCCGTGATTATTTCTGAAGTGTAATTTCACAGGCTAATTTAAGGCAATAAAACAACTGTGACAGCCATCTGGAGTAACGCAGGATGTATTGAGTGTGAAAACACTGAATCATATCGCATGGATAAATTGTGGAATCGGTACAACTTAAGGTTAGGGTGTTATCTTTTAGCATTTTGGAGTGTAATCTAATAACAAATATACTTAGCATTTTTATTTTTTTTTGGTTGGATTTAAGTTTAAGGCTGTATGTTTTATGCATAGCTTATAATCTTCTCATATCATTTTTTTACCGCTCACATATTCTATTTTTGTAACATAGTCTCATTAGAAGTCATTGTCGATATGAGATGGGGAAATAGCAAGAAATCGCTTAAAAGAATTAGGAATAAAAAGAAACATACAGCCTAAATCTAAACCCCAAAAATGTTTTGTTCTACAAATTAGTCTAACTTAGCCTTATGAGAAGTCATAAACTGTACGAATCATGAGAAGTCATAATTCATATGAGATGGCAAAATCATAAGACATCACACAAAAATGTAAAACCCAAATCTGAGCCTAACCAAAGAAATGTTTTGTTTTTAGTCTTAGTCTTATAAAAAATCATAGATTGTAAGAGAAGTGTACAAATCATACAGAAGAACTATGACAACCCAAACCTAAATCTAACTAATCTAAAAAATAAATAAATAAAAATTATAAATATATATATATATATATATATATATAGATATAGATAGATATCAATTATATACAAACTATCTCAAAAGTTATAATTTGTACAAGATCGAAAAATCGTATGAAAAAAAAAGAATTGCACAAATGTTTTTTTAAGAAAAACTACACCTAACCAATTTTTTTCCCCACACATTAGTCTGACATGCTCTTATGAGAAGTCATAATTCACAAGAGATGGCAAAATCTTAATAAATCGTGAAAAAAAAATTAAAAATAATAATTCATACTGTTTTACTAAAACATACAACCCAAACATGAACCAAAAAGTGTGTTTTTCATACAAGTGAAGTTGCACAATATCATCATATTTCCACAATCTCCTAAGTATTATTGAGACACATGTGAGTGCATTAGATTACATTGCTTCACTATATTTCTGGGAGAGAAGCAGCACAAATTCATCCTAAAGAAATATGCCGTATATCTTCGTCAGGATGCTGCCTTTCATATTCTCAGGGGACGTTCACTGGTTTCGTTTTGCGAAAAACGAACTGGAACACAATGGTCTGAATAGACTGTAGAACATAAATAAAAGACAGCAGGAGCAGCTTCTGCGTTTTCGCACAGACCTCAAGTGTTTCCTCAAGGAAATCGCAGATACATGACAAGCTAAGCGAGCCAATGCTTTATAACTGACCCCAATCTGCCATTGCTATTTATGCAGTGATACTAATATGCTCTTTCCCCGGGCTTGCTCAAACAACAAATGTGTCATTACGATGCAAAACATCTCAAGTAGCAATATAATATAATACGAGTGTCACGAAAACATGTCCAGCTCACATTTCACCCCAAAATCCGAAAAAAAAGCAAGAAATGAAGTTTGCACGAAGAAAAATCTACTATTTTTTTGCATAATTACTTTTTTTTTTGCATTGGGATATTATTTTCAAGACAATTAAACATTTTCCCCTAATTAGACTGTTTGTTTCACTGTAATATCAGAAAAAATAATAAAAGCTGAACCGGCCTGTCAACACGAGCCAATGAAAGTGCATCCTCTGAGACTCTCTCTCAGGCGGCCTATCCTTGTTCTGTCCTCTTCCTCTTGCCCAGGACATCCATAAACTACATTGTGACTATGCCAGAGCATGAAGGCAGGGGTCCATGTCCTCATCTGGCTGCTCGGAGAATCACAATTTATCCTGAAAATAAGTCATGTTGAGAACCGTCAACAACATACTCCGGCTTTATTGTGGGGATGCGGCCATATGGCACATGGAGGTTGTGTCCTCAGATGTTCACAATTTGAAATTTGAGTTTCCATCAAAGAAAAACGCAATAAAACATCCCGGTTTAGACAGTTTCATAGCTTGTTTACCTATTCTGAAGCCTTTCAAACAGGAAACAAGTATACGCCACAAAGCCGTGCCGTATAACAGCATTCTGCTGTTCCCCTGGTGAGAGCTTCTCAAAGGAAGACAAGCTCGCATTCATATTCCATCTTCTGATTGCATCGTGCGCCCTGAGTCCAATTCAACTTTTATAGACATCTTTAATGGAGATTAAACCAGCAGTCTTACTAGGATGCCATCCTAGGGAGGGCATTTATGAAGATAACTGAAGTCAATACGAGAATATGAAATAAATTATGCCATTTTAAAATGTAAAAAGCACTATCGCCACAATTAAAAAACAAACATTTTAATGGATTTTAATGTTTTCATTTAATTGTAATAATCAAAAGCACCTCTAATTAATTATTATTACTATTTTTGTTTTATCAGAAATACGGTGTATTGACATTTTCCTGCTAAATAAATTCCGGTAAATATTCCTCAAAAAAAATTCAGTGATATTCCACAAAGTAAATTCAATTTTTATAACTGAATCCTGCAATTCCATCCGCGTTTTCCAGAAATCATAAGGGCCTATAATACTAAAATAACAGTACTAATCACTTGACATCTTGCATTAAATAAGCCAGATCAAACGAGGCATGATCCAATCTCATCTTTGTCTCGTGAAACCTAATGCCAGAGACATACTTTACAGAAACAGTTTGGATATTTAAGACTGGCACCTTCATATTCAGACGTGCCCAAGAGATTTTAATTTGCAGCATTTCAAATTAACAGAGAACAGCACTGATATACTTTCCAGTGACTAATGGTGATTAAAAAATAATTAACAACGCCTCTAACTAGGACGGGAATAGAAAAAAACATGCATAATTGAAGAGGAAATCAAATCCTACAGACAGAAAAGCAAAATCTTCCAGACAGAGTAGAAAGAATATGACTAAAACTGAGGAACGATGATATCAGTGGGAAACTGACAATGAATGATTCAAAGAAAGAAGGAGATGGCAAAGCAAGAGGACATTATTATTCGTTCAGGTGCCCTATGTACCATTATTACAAAACATCAAATTTAATAATCAAATAAAGCCAAAAGATCTAAGTATGAAACCACATGAAGTCCATTTCATGAAAAGATGGTGTTCTTCACAGTCTTTAATACAGTTTGGAAGTCACTCAGTAAACTGTGCCAAGCAATAAACAAGTATCTCAGTTTGTTCATTCTAGCGAAACTAAAGAGTAATATCCCAAAGGTCGTGGATTGAAACATTTCATCCCTTTTATGAGATATTTGTGTGATGCTGCCAACCTTGTTTATTGCCTTTTTTTCCAGAGACCTCTAATAAAGAGAAAACAAGATGTAGCTGCTGGCTCATACCAGAACAATGGGTCCATTTTGCCTAAAACAGGAATTTTCACGCACAGAGATGAGTTAAAAATGGCTGCCGGGGCTGGCAAATCCCTGCTTTGTTCCTTGTGTTCTGTCTTTGCTGGAACATCACTGAGGAGAGTCATTATGGAAAATGTGTGTTGTGTGGGAGAGCACAAGCAAGCCAGGCGCCAAGATTTTGCTGCCCAAACGTGCCGTAATTAACGCAAACAGCAATGTATATATCTACATTTATGCATGTTACTATATAACTATTAGTAATTATGATATTACTACTATAGCAGACACCTTCCAGTTTTTGTTTTCAGTTTTCTTGCTGGTTTTGCATGTTGCTGAAATTAGTCTTGTACAACTACGTTTTAATACTACCGATTTTCAGTAAGTCAACTCAAAATGTGAAACTTGTGTATTAAATAAATTCAGTGCACACAGACTGAAGTACATTAATTCTTTGGTTCTTTTAATTGTGATGATTTTGGCTCACATTTAACAAAAACCCACCAATTCACGATCTCAGCATATTACAATACTTCATAAGACCAATAAAAAAACATTTAGTGAATTGTTGGCTTAATGGAAAGTATGTTCATTTACTGTACATGTACTCAAAACTTAGGTAGGTAGGGGCTCCTTTTGCTTTAATTACTAATTTTTTACTAATAATGCAAAATTTGTGTTGTGTTTTATTTAGGTTTAAAAACAAAACCAACAAAAATTAAAAAAAGCTTTGTTTTGAGCTATAATGTAAAAATAAAAATACATATCAATACGTATAGCTGCAGTTTGGTTTTCATAGTAAAAATATGTTATATTAACATTTTAAAGCTACTACCAAAATATTTCTGATATATGTTTCTGTTTTTTTTTTTACATTTTATTTATAAGTGGGGTCTACTACAACCACAAATTAACATGAAATTCTTCTGTGTAATGCGCGAAGCAGCGAAAAAACAAACAAACAAGTGTAATGCAAACATTTGTGTAGCGATTTCATTAGGTTTCAAAATAACATTAACATTTTTCTTTTTAAACAAAGCTTATGAAGAGACTTGTTAGTGTTATTTTTAAATAACAGTAAAAAACTGTTTACTGTAAAAGTCCTGTAAACTGTAAACTACAAGTCCCGCAAACATTTTACATTTCCAAAATGTATATTTTCTCAAAATGTGGCTAAAGTTCAATCTAGTTTTTAAAGTAAAAATCTATTACATTAACATTTGAAGGAGACAATGTTTCTAAAATATTTTCTGTTGATTACATTAACTTTTACTTTTAGGTGTGCTTTACTACAACTAAAATGCAATGTTAAATGCTCCTGTTTGATGCACAAAGCACAAAAAAAAAAGAACAGGCATGAGGTAAACATTTAGTAATTTATTTAAAGTTTAATAATGACACTAACAATAAAAAAGTCTCTTTATAAGCTTTGTTCATTTTTACATATTTTATTTATTTATTATTAATTATAAGACCAGTGGGTTATGACATGTGTTTTTAGTTTACATTACTTTAAAGGTAGGGTAGTCGTTTTCAGAAAGGCTAGCGATAGCAAGTTAGCTTTGAAAGCAAGTTCCCCACCCTCCCTGCATAATCACTTTCCAAAACACATTAATGTACACAGGCAGACCAGAGATAACCCTGCGACACGATGAGAGACCGTGTTGGTGGAGGGTTGAATATAACTCTGTCAGATTACCTCATGTCTTATTCGCTACTGAGAAAACTACTGTACAAAGTGCATAATATTACAATAATAGCGTCTTTCATTCTCGCTGGAACGCGCAGATGTCATCGTGCAAATACATACTTGACAGTCAGGCAGGACAGCTTATCGTAATGTTCGGTCCAAACATTTTGATTGGACGAACATGTTATGGTCCTACGCCTTCCACAGACAATATAAATACATATAAATAGACCACTTAATTATTAATTACTATCGGGATGTGAACAGACATTCAACCAGCATAACAAAAACTTTTTTTGAACACTACCCTGCCTTTAACTCATCAAAATAAGATATGCAATTATATACAAGTTATACAAACCCTTTTAAGCCAGTTCAATGTACTTTATGTTGAACAGACTTAAAAAAGTTGATTGTACTTAAAATCTTAAGGCCGCAACTTATGTTTTAAGTGTTAGACAATGTATTTTTCCTTGATACTTACTGTACCTGCAGTTCAGTCCGGTTTCTGTAGGAAAAAATTTGTTATCTTGTCCTTTTAAAACTAGTTCCACAACATTTCTGGAAGGTTGTGGTTTGAGCACATTAGTTTTCCCTTTTTATTTTACTTTTAAGTGCTCTTTAGTACAACCAGAGCAACGTGAAATGCTTCTGTGTGGTGCTGCACCGCTGATGAATAGATCAATGCCATCTGTTTATAGACCTCCAGCAGGGTCAAATAAATATATTCCTCCCAACACCAGGGCTGCCGAAGGCCACCACATGTTGATTGTTGAATGTGATTAGCAAGAGCGCTAATCAGCAGACCACTAGCGGCCTCGAGAGCAGGTCTCCTTTCACCCTCACCCACGGTCATTCAGATCACAAGACAGCAAGCTGCCTTTGGCTGATTCACATCAGAAAAATGTAGAAGATGAGCTTTAAATGCTTGGAAAAGGTCAGTGATTTCTCCTCTAAGAGCCTACCTGTTCTGACGTTAAAAAACACGCTTAATAAGACAAGCAGACGTTTTAACCCAACAGCACTTTCCATCTTTTCACAGATGAACTGTTTTCAGTGGTAAATTTAACTCCTTCCAATCTCACTCTGTCTTCAATAGAGGAATGGATCACGCTGATGACGTATCAGAGGTATGCAAATACATACATACTCATAGTCCTCGGACCGAGAGATATGATTGGTAGAATTTTATTAATCACTGTCTTTAATTAAAGGGATAGTTCACCCAAAAATAAAGATTCTGTCATTGATTTGTTAATGTTTCTGTTTTCTTTGCACACAAAAAGTATTGTCATAGCTTCATAAAATTACAAACCAATGACCTTAACAATGACCTTATTACCTTGCTTGTTTTAGATTTCCTTGGTTTCTATGGAGGGTCAGATTTAATCAAAAATATCCTAGTTTGAGTTCTGAAGAAGAACAAAGGACTTATGGGTTTGGAACGACATGAGGTTGAATAATTAATGACCGAAATTTCATTTTTGGCTGTACTGATCTTTTAAGGTTAATACAACTGTGCGTTTGGTCTCCCAAAATCCTGAAATTGTCATCCTGAGAATAACCCACAGCTGAATTTATTAAATTAGATAATAAATGTAGACTAAGCATTACAACAAAAACAACATTTGCAAGCTATAAACCAAGTATGTTCGAAAAGCAGAGAAGGACATGGGCCAAATTATAACTTCGGGTTTCTAGACGGTCAGCTTTTGCCAGAGAATAATGGCTTTGTAATAAGCCCAACCGAGCGAGACGGTGAACCCAATTACACTGTCTCTGGAAAAACAAACAAGGGACAATTTGAGACTAGCATGTCGGTAGAAAACAGCTGAAATGTTGGCCATCCACATCTGTCAAACTTCACAAAGAGCTTGAGCTGGAGCAGAACAGTCCGGATGTTTAATCTGGATGAGGCCGCGCGACTTCGTTCTATCTGGCGAAATTCAACACATAATTAATAGAGCTCAAGCACATATTCACATTCCCTCAGTTCGTGACTGGTCAACGGATCCTTTCTCGTCCCTCATTCTCTCAGAAACTGCCATGCTGTCAAAAATGTATGTTGTCTTCATGGGAATATGTTGCAGTCCCACTGTTTCTATGGTGACTTGGCCATATATCCGTCCCTGACTCACAGCTGTTCTCCGCTAATGGAAATTGTACCATGTGCTCATGAAAACAGCTCCTGTCGATTCTTGTAACAGTTGATGATTTCCTACCACATGCTGTAATCCAAGCGTCACGCCTCATCGATTACACATCACATACCTGATGCATTTCCTGTGTGATTAGCTCTCGAGACCCAAAATTACCCTTACCCCCTTCTAGTTCTCTTATTCCACCCTGCCGGAATCTGGACTAGTTATTAGGGGAAAAAGCACAAAGGAAAAGGTCTTAACATGAAATTCCCGTCTAAACACACTTAGCTTCTCTAATCTGCCGTATTTCTGAGTGGAACATGGCATTTTATGAGATCAGTGAAATGTAGGGCATCCTTGCAAAGATCTTTGAATGTCTATGAAGCAAAAATGAAACAAAATGAAACGAAAGCAGAGATGTAAACGACAGAAATGGAGGACAGTGACTCTCAATCATCTCAATCAAGCTCCATTTCCCAGTTACTTGTTGAGGAGCACGAGCCTGCATGGTTCTTTCCTCATAAACAAAGCCACCTCCCCCATCTCCAACATCTCACCTAGTCCGTCAGAAATAGAGGCACTTCATTACGCAGCAGCTTGGCAGTGAAGACACTCATTAAACACATCAGGGGGAGAAAAACCAAACACTGTCAATCTTATCCAACAGCCTCCCCCCTTCACAGCCCCAACCGCAAGCAGTGATGAAACTCATTATATGCGTCAAAGGGAGAAAAAGAAATACTGTCAAGTCTCATTCAAGAGCACACAGAATGAAGAGCACACAGATGAGGAAAAATCAACCAGTTTTTACTTCTTAATGAATGTGGTATGGAGAGATTTGGGCCTGGTTAACATATAATAAGCTATGATCTATAATAGAGTTTTGATTTTGGTTGTGTTTTCCTGTACCCAGTCTTTTGCCTGAGATGTGTGCTTCTATCGGTCCTCTTTATAGCCCAGTTAATGGGGCTCTATATGAGCTGACTCAGGTGAACTAGCTCTCGGATGGATAAGCAAAGGGGCTGAAATAAAAAACCAACATTAAAATCCTGCTCCCAAAAGAGAATAACAAGCACTTTATCTGCCACTTTGTCCCTTTCAGTGTCTTAATAATCAAGAAATGGATGTATATAACTCTGCACTTTGACGTATTCGCATTTATGAATCATTTTACTTAATTGAAATCAAAATAGACTATTTACTTTCATGATACATCTGCTGGTCTTATTGTGGACGATCCACTGTACATTATTCAACAGAAAAACTCTTTTATGAATATTAATAACTTGCAGGTCTGAAACTATGATCCTTTTCGGGTGACGACACAAAGATCTCCGCACCACGTATGGAGCGCAACGCCACTCAACTGACTAGCTATTTCTGTGTCAACTCTGTTTGTGCAGAGAGAAGATGATGGTTGATGGAAGCATAAAATTAAGTGGTGCTTCAGTAGAAGGTGTTTGTTTTGTTTAGTCTAGAATTTGGTGTATTTTACACATAATATCTGATAACAAACGCCCAGTCTCTCTGTTTGTCGTCTAATCTACGTCCATCGTCAGTGCGGGGCTATCCAGTTGAAATGCAAACTAAGTGACCGTTACAACTCAGGATTTGATTAGTTTGCGAAAAAGATATGCATTGCCCTATATACGGGCAAAAATTATTTTGATGTCTCATATTTATTATAGGAAATCATGATACGCACTCATTAAAACAATCCTCTTTTTTCGTTTTATTTTACATACATCATTCATGTGACAGAAGAGCATGGTGCAACCTGCGTCGTGGAATTGTCTCATATTTATACCATATGATATAGTTAAGCAATCCCATACAGGCAAAAAGTGCTGATTTAGACAACAGTTCTATAAATAAGTTAATTTTTTAGTCTTGTCTGTTTTGGCTCAGTTTTACCAATATCCACCCTTTTCCTGTAACAGAAGGTGTGGCAATTTGTAAATTGTAGCTTCTAGCTATTTTTAGCTGTCCAACAGCTCGTTTTCATGCTTGATATTAAAAGCTGATATGTCTTACCATATTATTTAAAAAAAAATTTTTTTAAACAGTTTTACCATTTATTGCACTTTATTACTCTTATGGTTATTTCCCTACAGTGGATAATGAACTGGAAGTCTCGCACATTCACAGAAAATTTCTGCATTTAAAAAATAAAAGTGGATAAGCCACAACAGAACCGTTGTACCTTGTGTGTCTGCAAGCAAAACGCTTGCTGTGTTTCGTTTACGAATGAATTCATGTGTTTTAAACGAATCGGGTGAACCAATGATTCAAGGATCCTTTCATAAAGAGAGCCATTTACTTAATTCCTGAATGAATCCGCAGTTTGAACAAATCGAATAAATGAATGACTCAATGACTTCTCAATAAGACATTCACCGCCACCCACTGGCAGTTTTAGTTTCTCATAAAGAGTATAATTTAATTAAAAAGCTTTAACAACATATAATTTGACAAAATGTCTTATCTATATTTAGAATTTTTAATTTAGAACTATTTTTACTTTTTTTTTTTTAAATCATACTAATATTACTATTTCTCACTTTTTTTTTTCTTTTTAAGTATGCTGTTATTCCAAATTCTCTGGGTTCCTTACAGGGGTTATAAACAGTTTCAATTTGATTTATCAATTGTCCATTTACTCACATTTAAGAAGATTTTTGTCTGTTTGTCTCTGGTCTGAGTCATGGCCCAGTTGTTACTTTGAATAATTGTGCTCACATGGGCTTTAGAGTTTGAGTCTAGCTGGATCACATCTGATAGATCAGGATTGATGGCCATCAGACAATTTCTGGCATCAAAGCTGAAGAGACAGATGGTGTGTGACAGTATTTTGTGTGACCGGCTGAGAACAATGACCGTGGACACCTCTATGATCTTGTAAATTGATAGATCATTAGACATCAATACATGTGGACCCAAAAGGGTCAGCAAATATTAACTTTGAACTGACTGAAGATATTCAGCCAATCGCACCTGTATCACAACTGCGCAACATATAGCTAAAGCGCACACACCTCTGTTGCATTCTTGACAAACTTGAGTAAATTGAGATTTCACCTCCATAATCTAACTTTAATGGGTACCACCATTAGAAGTAATACATAGCCTGGTAACAAATCACAAATCATGCAGGTTGCTCTGTTACTGCATTTGGAGTCTTGGCCTATAAATAAACCCCAACGCCCAGCAGAAACGAAACAACAACAGGGCGGGTGTGCAATCAGGTAGAATTCCACACCATAATAACACCTGCTAACTCCTATCCAGCAACTTTTTTCTTTGTGTTTTGCAACTGTTGGGTCGAAAAAGCCTGCAATTCTGAATAAAGAAGAAACTGTAAATTTAACATATGTGAGGAAAACTAGCTGTTAACATTTCCTTTTTATCTAAATGTGAGGTGACAGTTTAGGGCAGGAACCCTCGGAAGTAGACAGTTTGAAATCTGTCCTGTTTTCGAGCCAATCATCTGGCATATGACTTACCATTTTGAAACAGATAATTATGTCATGTCATTGGTGCATGCTAGCTAGCCCTTGACTAGCGGCTATCCTGAGATGTAATGCCAAAAACATTAGCGTTTCATCCACTTTAACTTGAATGTGTGAGGCTTCCAGTTGTCTTAGCTGTACACAACTGTTAACTGACGTTGAAAACTTGTCAGTTATACCATTTATTGCGCTTTTAGTTATTTACGGCTAATGATTCAGAAGCCTCGCCCATTCCCAAGAAATCTGCTTTGAAATGAGTGGATACTGTATGTGGCTTGCAAAAAATATTTCATTAAAATGCTAATTTCAAATGGCGGTCGATGAAGAAAGATCCCATCAGTTCTAAAATCCAATTGTTTTAACCCAATGTTGTCCATCTTGGTTACAGTGTCAAATACCTGACGTCAATAAAAGGACACAGGGGCCATTAACACCTACAAATCCCAAGATAAACAGGACAAATCCACAAATCAATCTGTTTTTTTTTTTATGATAATAGAAAAGCCAATTGTTTGCATTCACACTATGTGTTTTTCACACAAAACCATTATTAGCTGAGGTTTTTAGGTTACAGTAGGAACATTAATCTCCCCTGAATCCACACCGTTAAACCTCAAATCCTTAAATCCTATTATTCCATCCTCCCTTAAAGTGTGTAATTTGCTTCGTCTCCTGCCAACCACCGTATTTTAAATGCCGTGGGCTGGTGTGAAGAGCTTCAAGGGCCTCTGTTTGCCAGGAAAGCCCAGTATGGAAAGCAAATCTCGTGCCGCTCAGGCTTCTGATCAAAACACCATTTGTTCTGTATCATTTTTTAAATATATACTCTCCGGCTACATCTGCTATATCTAAACCTCACGAGGAATATGAGGCAATTTGTCAGATGTTAGATTATACTGACACTTTTATATTCTGATAATGCTTTAGAAAGCATGTCATATGTCATATTTCACTCAGCTCAGGAAACAGGCGACCTCTTGCTTGTTTAAAGAGCAAATCGCTGGCCATGGTGTTGCCATCACGACGTCCAGCAGCTAAAATGTCACATCACCTTTGTCGACATGCCTAAATCGCCAACAAACTGCTCAAGAGAGAGCTGAAGTGGACTGTTCCTTCCACCTGTTTGCTTACAAGCCACATTTCCAGGTTGTTAAAGCACGCTGATCATAATCAATGCGTCTTATTTTGGTAAACAGGAAAGCTGTGAGGAAATTAAGTTAGATGCATTCTCTTTAGACAGCCAGGGATATTAGGCTACAGTCATCCTTCTGTGTCACAAATCGCATTTACGTAAAAGTTAGAATGAAAAGATGGTGGAAATATTACTCACCCTTACTGGGATTCCCATTCAAATGCATTTAAACACAAACCTGTCTTAAAAGGTTTTGCATGTCCAATTTAAATCACATAACGAAAGAAAAAAGAAGAAGAAGAAAAAAGAGCTTACCTGAGATAACGCAGTGGCTCTATGGTCTCAGGGTCTTTCTCATTGGAGCTGTGGTTCATCTTGATTGATTCAGCTGTGCTTATCTCTAGCAATATTCACCCTCTTATTGCTCTTTCTTTTCTCACTGTGTGCCCTGCTTCTGTCTACTGGCTGATTAACCCAGGCTCCACGCGTAGATCAGCTACTCTTGCTGGAAGTGTCAGCCAATTAAGAGGCAGGGAGACACCGGGAGAGCCATCTGATTGGCTGAGCACCCCTGATGCTGGAGAGCTCAGTCAAGCATGCACCGCATCCCTTTCTGATGTAGCATCCTCAGTATGAGAGTGTGTGAAATATCTATTTCAGTTCAAATGCTTATTCATCATGGTGCTGCTTTGGTTCATTATTTATGTAATACTACTGCTAATGCATATATTCATGCAGTGAGGTATTAATATTCAAGGTTTGACTAATTCATGTAAATTGTGATGCTGCTTGCATATAATAACAAGCAGTGTAACTTGTTAAAGTGCTTAATCCTATTATAAATATGCACGAATTGGCTCATCTGCATTTAAAATGAGGCAATCAGCATTGTTTATAATAATTGAAATAATATAAGTGTTCTGATAAAAACTGAATTAATGGAGATGGCTAGTTTAGCGCCACACTGCCGTTTAGAGGTCATTTTGTGTCACTGCAGGCACGTTTCCTATTCGCTAGGGATATAATGAGCTCCAGTTCATCTAAAACTAATGAGAGGCATTTGTGGACACGCAATTAGAATTAATTTAAATGATCCATTCCAGTACTCACTGGCCATGAACCTGATGTAGGGCGTCGAAATTACACGTTAAATGCTCGACGAGATGTATTTTTGCTAATAGTGGATGACGGAAGTTTCCGTGAAACGATTATGTGTGTTCCCGAGACATTGCTTACTGGTATAAATATCTCGAATATTCAACGGTGATCTCTCTTAGCACATAATTAAAAAGATGGTTGCAGAATCGAACAGCATTTATGGCGCGAACGATGTGAGGGTGCCTGTTTCCCGCCACAGAATGAAAAATAAAAACGGCATTTTCGAAATAATGTTGAAAGTAAGAAGACGAGTCAAAATGTGAGATATAAAGTTAATAGTTAATTATTATGATGAGATATAAAGTCATATATTACTATCTATGAGGGTGAAATTGCTAAAGCTGCTATAAGCACCTTTTACTTCTACTTCAACAATCAGTTAAGTCTTCTAAAAATTAACAAAATGCTAAATTAGGGATAAATGTGGATTTAATGGGGTACAGATAAAGACCAGAGGGCTGATGGTTTAGTACCTGGTATGTGTCCATAAGTCATCCCTGGACTCCACTTTGTATATGTTCTATTATGACATCATAAATTAGAATGCTGAAATCTGTCAGAATGTTGTAGAATTCAAATGCCTGTTTCAAAATACTTTACAGCAAGGGTGAAGGGACGTGAACCAAGCTCAAGGCCAAGCTCAAAGTATTCATGCAGCTGTTGTGAACTCTTTTGAGATTTTAAACAATGTCTGTTAAAAACGTTTTGAAAGGCATGGGCTACAAGTTCATAGCCGAGATTGGTGAAGGCAGTTTTTCCCAAGTCAAGCTCGCCACTTCGCAGAAACACCACTGTAACGTGGCCATCAAAATTGTGGATCGCGTAAAGGCCCCTAAGGATTTCGTCCAGAAGTTTCTCCCAAGGGAACTAGCGATTTTGAGACGAGTGAATCACGAGCACATTGTGCAAATGCATGAGTTAATTGAGGTGGCTGGTAAACGACTTTGTATTGTGATGGAAGCTGCAGCCAAAGATCTCCTTCAGAAGATACATGAAGTGAAATGCATCCCAGAAGACCAAAGCAAAAACTTGTTCTCTCAGATGGTCAGTGCCATCAACTACCTCCACCAGATGGACATCTTCCATCGGGACCTCAAGTGTGAAAACATACTGCTGACAGCCGAAGAACAAGTTAAGATCACAGACTTCGGTTTCGCTCGCTCTGTTCAAGACCCTTCCGAGCTCAGTCATACCTTCTGTGGTTCTGCAGCCTACACTCCACCAGAAGTCATCATGGGAACGCCGTATGACCCAAAAAAGTATGATGTATGGAGCCTCGGGGTGATCCTATATGTCATGGTGACTGGATTGATGCCATATGATGACACCAACTTGAGGCGACTTCACCGTCTTCAAAGCAAGTCTTTGGTTTTTTCGGACGATGCCAGTGTTCAGGAACCATGCCAAGTCTTCATCCGTACTCTGCTCCAGTTCAATCCTTCCACACGTCCAACAATTCAGCAGGTGGCAGAACATCCATGGATGCAGAAGGGAAAAAGCTAAAAGCACACAAGCTAATAAAACAGTGTGCAAATGCAAAGAAACAGTGTTACAAATTCATTCAGCTGGGAGACTTTGGATAGTCCTAATATTTGAATTCCAGTCACGTCTGGGGAACAAAACGATCAGTTTTGGGGCAGAATAGCAACAGATTAATGGGGAACTATAAAATAAATTACTCAAATAAAGTAGGGGTTGACTGATGTGGGTCTTTGTAATGGCCCAAGATGATACAGCTATCTACAGAGCAAGATGGCCAAAGAGCAATACAATTTTAACTACAGCATATAATATGTATACAAAATGGCAACTTATTTAGCATTTTTACTTCAATATTCATTCCTATATTGTATACATATACTTAAGCTACAAGTTAAAGTGTCATTTTTTTAAATTATATTGTTTATAGAAACTAACTTTAAATACTGAAAACAAAAAAATAGTGTGATTCTTATTTTAATATTAACATTTCTTGGTTCTGTTAATAAAGATTTACAATTTAAACTTGGAGATTTAAAGTTGGGGAATAAATTGAGAACATGTTGTTCTAAACCCATATGATACTTCTGAGAACTTCTTTCTTTATAAAATTAAAGTTAGACGACTTTCAGGGTGCCTTTGAAACTTCGACCTTATTGGTCACTATGAATTTGTATGTCTAGTACAAGATGCATGAATATAAAAATGAATTTCAATCAGATTTGGAACGTGAGAATAGTGCAAATTTTATTTTGTTCCTTAAAAACTTATTTCTAAATCCTTCCTCACATCCTCATTTCCACTCATATCAAATTAACATGTCCACCCAGACCAAAGGCCATTTCACACTCCATCAAACTCTCGAAAGTTTAATAAATGTATTCAAATTAGATCACAGTTTAAAAAAACAAAAAAACATTCACACAAAAAATACACCCACAGACTAGACGAAACAGGTTAAAATTTGTTTTTATTATAATTATTAACTGATAGAGCAGAAACAGATGAAAAAAAAAAACGTTTTTTTTATTTTTTATTATTCTTAAAAGAGATGCTCCAAAAACAATGGCAGCATCTCGGGGGGGAAATGGAATGGTGTTAGTTGTCAGCAGCCGGCAGTAGTCAAAAGACCAGTCAGAAACAGGGGCCTCTGTGTCCAAAACATTCCACAAGATCACAGAATGGATCGTCTCGAGAAACGGGAAAACAAATCGACGGAAGCAGAACTGACTCGACGTGTTGATGGAATGCGATGACAAAGGACCCGAGCTGTCCTATATAACATACATAACTGTTTAGCTAAAATACCAAGCGTGCTGCTAGCAAATCATATCAGATGAAAGGAAAATAAGAGATGGTAAAAATAACAAGACCACCACCTAACAGGTAGGACTCAATTTAGCTAAGATTGTGTGCTACATTCAATAAGCAGTAATGCTTTCAACCCAAACATTTCCTTTAAGGAAAGATTAAGCCGTGACTTAAGCGGCACGACTTCCAACAGGATCTAAAATGGTAGACAGGACATGAATGACCTGCGCATTAGACAAAAAAAATTTGCATTTGAAACATACTAAATACGGTCCGATCTTAATTTCACAAGGCTTTGAAACTATTTGGGAAGGAGCTAATGGGATATCCCTTCATTTACAGTCACATTTATAAATAACACAACATCCAAATATTACCTAGACGCTGTTATAAGAAAGCCTATGGGGGAGCACATCACAACGGTAACTAAAAGCGTAACAAAACGTTTCTGCAAAAAAAAAAAAAAAAAAGCTACTGTCAGGCTCATCTCAAACAAATCGCTCAAACATGAAGGGGTCTAGTAGTAGTCCTGTTGCGGCTGCTGCTTTTTGTAAGTTACATCCATCTCTGTAACCATCCCTGATGCACAATTATTGGATAAATGTCTTTATAAGCTTACGAAGAAAAAAAAGAAACAACCCAGAGTATTCAAAAACACACACTACACCAGCAGATGTATAACCACCTCAACAGTATAACAGTTTTTTAAACTTCTAGCCTTTAAAAAAGGCCATTCTGAAAAGGGTGGAATGAGTCCACAGTGAAGCTAAAAAAACAAAACAAGCAATGTATTGACATCAAATACACAAACATACACTCCCATATCGGAGATGCTGTGGGTTGGAAAAACGTAGCTAAAGGTGTGTAGATGGTCCACAAAAAGTTCGTAAAACAATCCGTGGCATCAAGCAGGAACTCTATGGTCCTGAGTCCTCCACTTCTTGTGGGAAAAAGTGTCCATGAGCCTCTAGAAGTGTTAAGCGGAGGCTTTAGTTTCACATAATGGTGCAATTACTCCACCTGGAGGGCTGTGAATTGGGAGTTGTGGGTGATGTGTATTAGACCACTAAAGCCCATTGGGTAATGGAGGGATTCAGTAGACAGATACAAAGGCCTGTAGAAAAGGTCCTTGATCACTAATCCCAGTACTGTTCTCCTCTAGGACGCTCATTGGCCTATGGGGTCTTACCTTGGACTGTACAACTAAGGGTCTCAGAACAAAGGAGAAATAGAGAGAAAATATAATAATTTGTAAAATTTTTATTATTGCTTAACGGCTGGTTGTCTGATACTGATAACCGACCGAATGTCCAAAAAGAAAGGATTATAATTCTGAGAAATTTGAGGGTGAATTAATCAGGGCATTATTTCCATGTGTTTGCCGTTTGGGAAATGGAGCGGGAAGGGATCATGTCCAAGAGGTACTCTCGCTGACGGTCGACCGGAGATGTTGTCCTGTGCACAGACAGACTGGGGTTGACGTAAGCCATGGTGACACCTGTTGGGGGAGAATTGCAGATTTTGAAAGAATGGCCAAGAACATTTCTAAAAGATGTGAAGTGTTAATAACCTACCCTACATTTCAAGCTAAACCAACTGTGACTTTAAAAACAAGGTTGCAAAGTAACAGCGTTGATGGTAACAGGATTGACAGTTGGATATTTCACCAACAAATACTAGCCTTATAGCAACAGACACACAAGGTGAAAGATTTACAAATACCCATTTTAAAAAATCTGTTGTTTGCTATGACAAAAATCACTACAACAGGGTTGAAGACTTCTGACATGTCTAGTTATGCAAGTAAATAGTTTGTAACAGAATAAAAATATTTACTTATCTTTGAAAAGTAAAAAGGATTGTCACATGACGGTTTTAAGTACCAGAATACTAACTAATTTTAATCATTTATAATGGTAACAGGGTTGACCATTTAGGATTGCTCACTTCTAACACAACTAAGAATGAAAGAAAAAGTGATTTAAAAAAAAAAAGAGATATTTAATTGTCCATGAAGAGGTGAAAAGATGACACCATAACAGTTTTTGGTTAATTGATTAATATAGTATAGAATAGTACATAGTATAGAATTTTGATTAGTTTTTAATTTAGTTATGATGGTAACAGGGTTGACAATTAGTGATAAATAGAAAAGAGGCTTTAATTTGTTCATGAAGAGTGAAAAGGATGATCTCCTGGTAGGGTTGTGCCGATAGGCGATAGTATCGTGTATCGACGATCGTCAGAGATATCGACATAAGCAGAATTCTCTGTCGATAATCAAGACGATATTAGGCTCATTTTCCTATTAATGTATTAGATTATAATAATAACTATTATTTATTTTTATTAGGCTGCTTATAATTCGGCTATCAAACTGCCCAGTTATTTCAATTCAGCACCGCATTTCACACACACACACACACACACACACACACACACACACACACACACACACACATACATACACAGCGCGCACGGGCGCAGGAGGATTAGAGCCTGTAGTCACTGAAATTGTCCGCTTTGACTCAGATAACTCATAAATCCATGAAATGAAAGAGATAGAAAATGAGGAGTTGGTGTCCAACACATTTAATGGCTGCCACACTGCAACGCGCTCTTCTCAAACATGAGAGATTAACTCTTTCTTGGCGTCACAAATAAAGTAAAGACAAAATAATTAACAAGGCGGCAGAGCGAATTTATCATCCATAGTGCATGGTTCTCACGTAGTCCTTTTCTTAAAGACTGATCACTTAACTTATAACACGCACTATGTGGTGATGACTTAGGAGTACATGAGAACCACTATGGATAATAAGTTCAATCTGCCGCCTAGTTATTATTTTCCATGCACACTGCACTATAATATGATGCATGCAAAATACATAGTTTCGGCCGTTACAAAGTCTCCATCCACAAACAGACGTACATGGTCTGCAGATAAAAGGTATTTCATTGCACTTTAACAAGTAATCTGAACGGCCTTTATATGTGTAATATTTTAAACGAGCCCTCACTAACTGAGTTTAATGCCACAGTTATGTTAGAAAGCATCTCATTCTTGTTTCTGTGGTGGTGCGTCAGACTCGTCATGAGGAGCGCGGTCCAGAGTGCTGTATGACTGATTCATCAGTTCAATTCAACTTTACTATAAATATATCAACCAATATATTACCTATTTTAAATACTTTATATTTAAATGTTCGTTTATGCCCAATATTAGTGTTAAACTGCTGGACTCTAAATGAAATCTACTATTGATTTTCACCGTTGACTGATTTTGCAGAACATTTAGACTTATAACTTCCGTGCGCAGATACGGACGCGCGATATGACAGTTGCGTCCGACTATGTATGAACTAGCTGTTTTAAATACAGTATTTTTATATTTAACATTAGTTTATCAGTATGTTTGAAAGTATATTTTTTCGATTATTGGTGATTCTATATGCCTCTCTCGCACACCTGCGCAGTTTAAAACACTCAATAGTTTTGATTTGACAAGGACAAAGAGTCACTCTCTAGCTCCACCCATCCACGATAATATCGTGTATCGTCGATCTCACAGGCTGACGATATGACGATCTGAAAAATGACCATATCGCCCAACACGATCTCCTGGTATGGTTTTTGATAAAATGTATAGTACTTAATTTGAATAAAATCAACAATTCTGATGATAACAGGGTTGACGATTTAAGATTGACCGCCTCTTAAACACCTATCGTCATGTATGATAGTAATGAATATAAAAAAATATATATAAAAAAAAAGATGTATATGTATTTAGTTAAGATATTTACTTGTCCATGACAAGTTGTATGACTGGAATAGTACAGAATTTGGTAACGGTAACAGGGTTGGTCATTTAAGATGATCCCATTCTTATCCACCTAATAATATAAGATAAAGTAATAAACAGCCTGCTCTTGTTTTATGATAGTTGAAATGATGATGACATATGAATAGTATGACATTTTTGAAATAGTATAGAATTGTAATATTCAACAGTTGTAACGATAGGGGGTTGACAACATAATTCTCAACATAAATTGTCAGGCCAAAACTAAGTCTCAACCAACTTTTACAAAATTAATTATACAGAGTTTTTGTTGATTTTAGAAAAATGTGTAGCACAAGTTAACAGAAGCACATTTTTGCATGTTAGCCCTCTGCAGGCAATCAGGTACAGATACAGGGAAAAAAGAGACAGGGAAGGGGCAGACTTTTTTTTTTTTTTTAAGTAGGCATCATCTACCTGCGGTGCCGCTTGTCTGTTTCCTCCAGGTATTGGTGGTGGGGTTTCTGCTGCTGGTGCCCTTTTCCCCTGCCCTCACGACATGCTTACCTGGCCTGCTGACCAGCGCGGCAGCCTTGACGGCATTCTGGAGCTGGGTGGAATTGGAGAAGCTGTGGCTCACTCCGCGTGCGCCCCCACTCACTGCCTGCTGTACGCTACGGGACAGCTGGCCTGGAGTCTGAGGAGAAAAACATGCTCAAGTCAGAAAACACCATGTTTGGGACAAAAGCAACCAAGACAGGAGTGTCCATTACCTGCTTGATGGTGGTGGTGGTGTGGTATCGACCGACCGACGAGCCCCTGTTGGTCTGCTGAGACAGCGACGTGCTCACCTGCTTATACTGCGGTGACACCAGCACGTGATCGGATTTAATCACCGGCGAGGATGAGGAGGAAGATGATGATGAGGTGGTGGTGGTCTTGGAGACGGGCGAGGCGGCCTGCTGCAGGATGCGCTGCTCGATCTCTTGCTCCTGCTGCAGGGCTTTGACGAAGGCAGCCTTCAGACGGCTGGTGTGCTCAGCCTTCAGGGCCTTCTTCTGTTTGGAGCTCATGCACTGCTCACAGAGGATGGAGCCACTGCTCTTCTCCTGCCTCCAGCGAGAAGTGAAGTCTGTCTGGCACTGGACGCAAGTGAAAGGCTCCTTGGGTGCCGGGGTGGATGCAGACTCTGTCTGCGGCTGCTTACCTGGAAATAAAGCAAGTGACGTTAGCAAGATATAGTGTTGGATGTTGTAAATACGCACTATTATGATATACCCACTTTTAGCCAATGTATCTAGCAGGTTCTGGACCACCATTTCCAGCCCCACCAGGTAGATGAACTCATTATTAGCTGCCGAGGGCAGGAAATTGAGCTCCGGTGCTGGGGGTTTAGGTGGTGGTATCTCAAGAAGGGTTTTTTCCAGCTGTTTTCTTAACGCAAGCTTGGCGGCGGCCTGACGGCTGGCAGGAGACTCATTGGTGCTGCTGCCCAGACCAGACTGAGAGCTCTTCAAACCGGTGGAAGAGGCCTGGACAAGGAAAAACATCATGTGAGTCCATAACCGCTTCTATTTATCAGTTTATCAAAATATTAAATAAACAAAAAAAAATTTATATACTTGCATATAAAATACTACACCTATATGATATATAAATTAATTATATAATAAAATATGCATAATACAGCTACTGTTCCTAGTTAATTATCAAGAGATAACAAATATTATAAAGGTATATATGCTGATAATGCTAGTTTTTCAATCAACAGTCATGATGGTAACAGGGTTGAAAATTAGTGATAAAGTGAAGATAAACACTTGTCCATGAAGAGTTTGAGGAGTCAAAAAGTCATCATTTTAATAATCGATACTTTATGATGGCAATAGGGTTGACAATTTAAGATCGTCCAATTCACACCTTACACACCTAATAATATAAGATGGTGATAAAAAAAGTTTTTAATACTATAAATGGAATAATATTAAAGTTTATAACTACTTATAAATATTGAAAAACTTGATAAATTTGAAAACTTAAATGGCAAAAAGCATTAAAAACTTGTTTATAGTGGTTAACATAAGTTAATAGTTAGGTTTTTAATAATATAAATACAATATTATATGACATGTATAAAGAGTAAAAAACAAAAACAATGTATTTTAATATGCATTTGTTTACTTATAACTTGAAAAGAACAGTTATAGTAGCTTTAATTGTATAAATACATTATAAAATACCCTGTATAATATAAAATATTTAGATATAAAATGTTCTAAATACTATAATGTTATTTTTAAACACTTAGCATTAAAATACTTTTACTGCATCAACCAAGATTTTCTGCAATAGCCATTGTGTGTGTGTGTATGTATGTATGTATATATATTAGGGCTGGGCAAGTTAACGCGTTTTTATCGCGTTAATGCATTAATTAATGCCGACAATTAGTTTATCGCGTGTTAACGTACTTTTTATTTTGAAAGTCCGTAGCTCACTGCGTTTCAATACACATAGCTAGACTGTAATAAAACAACCGAATACAACACAAACCATGGGTCACAGGAGGGGTGGGATGTTTATCAGTAGGCTACTGGCTGCTTGGGATGAGCTACAGCGCAAAACAGAAAATATCAGGTGCAGACAGAAAAATGGAAAAAGGTACCGAAATCTTAAATGGACATTTTTATTTTAAACCTCTTTCACAGGGTGGAGTTGATAAAACTAAAGCTATTTGTAACCACTGCAAAGCTGAATTTTCTTATCAGAGTACTTCGAGTTTGAAGTATCATTTAAATGCAATGCACACCGTTGATGCCAGCAAATCACCCACCCAAACAAACAGTGGAGGAAGGCTTCGGCAGACTACATTGGATGCAGCATGTTGTGCAGAGATACTATGACAGAACGCTGGAGACTGTGCGCGTCGCAGGGGACGTGTTCAAAAGGCAGATGTCTCGCAGCAGCGATCATATTTCTTGCACTATCTGTGCTAAGTGTGCTGACTTTATTTGAAATGTCCCACTGCTGTGCAACATAAATTAAATGTTCAGCGCACGTTTCAGCAAAATGTCTCTCTTTATCATCTAAAATGTGAATGACCTTGTGTGTCTAAGCAACTGTCTAGGTGCAGATGAGTAAGTAAATGTAAAGTTGGAAGAATGGATAAATGCAGTTAATTTTGTCCACTCAACCTGCATCACTGGAAGATTTTTTTTTTTTTTGGAATGAGATTCTCAGTCTCTTAAAAGGAGATTGATGTTGTTGCTCGGAAGGGGCCAGTTAAAATGTTATGATCGAGGTTCTGGACATAATTATTTTTTTTTTTTTTACAAACTAAACAAAACTTTAATGTTTTATTTAATAAAACATTAATGTTTTAATGTTTTATTTATACGCTAATGTTATATTTAATTTGATTACATTAATGTTTAAGTTAAGATTTACAAGAAATAACTGCTACTAACTTTTAACTGCTGTAAAAAAGCACTTTATTTGTTTAAAGTTTTGACAAACCAAATTTTATTGCACTTTTGTTCATACAGCAGAATTTTGAAAGAATAAAATTACACAATACACTACTTTTGATTTCATTATTGAATTTTGCGCATGCTGCGATTAATCGTGATTAATCGCAGAAAATCATGCGATTAATCGCGATTAAAATATTTAATCGTTGCCCAGCATTAATATATATATATATATATATATATATATATATATATATATATATATATATATATATATATATATATATATATATATATATACACACACACAATGGTATATAAGAAGAAAATGGCGGTGACCTGTGAGACCAGGACGTTTGCATTGGCCACACGGATCAGGCCCTGTTGAATGATCCTCTGGCCCTGCACCTGTACGCTGGGTACGGAGGAGCGTGCACCCAGCAGCAGAGGAGGGGGACCCGTCCCCGAGTGTTGCTGCTGCTGCCGTAGGGTCGCAATCTGCTGCGGGGTCACAGCGATGGGCTGTCACAGACAAACATTAGAGAGAAAGGATTTGTATAAAAAAAAGAAAAAAGTCCAGTTAATCAAAGCCACAGCAGAACGTACCTGGGAGCCTCTGACTAAGGGTGGCATGACTACGGTATTATGGGAGCCGAGCTTGGAGACCTGCGCTCCACCTCGAACCAGAGGAGGAGGAATGACTGTCCCAGAGTTTCGGTTGGAGACCTGAAAACAAAACATGTGTTTTAGATTTTAATAACTCTTCACAGTTCAGCTTTTAGAAACATGTAGAAACCATAGCAGGAACATGCATAGACTGAACAGCAATGATCCAGAATAATGATTTTTTTTTTTTTATTCACTTCTGATTTTTTATTTTACTAAAATAACGAAGGATTGGCTTCACAACAACTCCGTGACTGTTCTTGGCTGCAATATAACAGTGAACAATTTAAAGGGGTCTGAATACTTTCCGTACCCACTGTATATTTGTTTTATTTCTTCATTCATTATTTGTTTTTATTTGCAAAGCTTTTTTTTAAAACTCATACTACATATTACTACTAATAATAATAATTATTATTTTAATTTCTTTATTCGTTACTATGCAAAATATTCTCTTTATAATCAAAGTAGTATTAGTAGTAGAAACAATACCAGTAATATTTTTAATAATAATACTATTAATAACAATAATTTTCATTTTTTTATTAGTCATAACACCGAAGGATATTACACAAAACTGGATTAAAGATCCAAAACACTATCTTTATAATTGTATCTAATAATAATAGCAGCAGTATTAGCAGTACCAGTTCAACTATTACCATTTATAATAAATATAATAATAATAAATAATACATTTTTTAAAATTAGTTTATAACAAAGGCGGTCACACAAAACTGGATCAAAAATGCAAAATATTTTATCTATCTATCTATTTATCTATCTGTAATAGAAATCATTATTTTAATCAATTTATGTTTATCATCATATTTTTATGATAATAATCATATTGCGTTTCTTTATTCATTATCTCTAAAAATGACAGTACTGGACACGCTGTTCTGAACATGCACCATCGTGAGGTCATGTGCACTGAAGTGTAGTACAGTTTGACACATCGACACTGACCTGGAGGGGTCCTTTATTGGACGAGAGGCTGCCCCTGATGAGAGGTGGCGGAGCAGCCACAGAATTGGTTGACTGCAAAACAGAAGAGGTCAGTGTCAGCTCAGATTGAACTTCAAGCATCTTTATCGTATCACGACTGTCACATTTTTTACCTTTTGCACAACATCTTTTTGGGTCTGACTCTGTCGGAGTTTTTTCAGCAGGACGAGTTTGGCCTCCTGTAGACGCAGTTCTTCCTGCAGCTGTTTGATGATGTGCTCACGTTCAGCCGGGCTGCTTTTCTGCACATGACATGGACAACAACAAATGTTGTGAGTAAGTGAACAGGAGATCTGATCAAGTGCAAATGATCTGTAGATATAACGTCCTGAGAAATCACATTACCATAAGCATGTCAGTGTCCGTCTTCTTAAAACTGTAGCTGACCCCATTCACACAAGGACTGGAGGGCTCATTGTCCGACAGAACAATGACATCATCTGGGGTCGGAGGTCGCTCTTTCTTTATGTCACTGAGAAACAGATAGAAGGAAACATGAGCAATGGCTAAAAACACACAGATTAAGATACACTGTCCCTTTAAATGCTGGAATATTTAAAATTGCATATTACCAAAATGTTAAGTATAGGGGTGAGCAATATGACCAAAATGAGTAATTATTTTCCCCATTGTAACGATATTTAATCACAGTATAGTTGTTTTTGCTTTAAATAAGGTCTTTTTTAATATATAAATGTTTGATACCATAGTAGTCATAATTCTTGGAACCAGTATCAATATGATTAAAAAAAAACCACAATACTAGCCTAATTTAAAAAACAAAAACAACAAAGAAACTCAAACTCGCTGAAGACAAGTAAACCGTTAGCAATAAAAAAAATTTAAAAAAATACAAAACTAATTACAAGCAATAGGACAAAAAAAAGACTACAGTAGAACAAATAAATTAGAAATGCTACATGCATTGTGTTTATAGGGTGACACGGGAGTGGCTCCCGTCCCACTCCCACAAGCAAATAAAATCTCGTCCCACCCCAATCCCAGAAGAATGACTCCCACTCCCTCCCACCAAAACGTAGTTTTTGTTATTTTATTGAACTGAAAGCCTGGTTAAACAATCCAGCGCGCATTGCATGCACATCAAAATTTCATGTAAATCATCCATGCTAACACACACATTTTATTTGAATTTTTTCCATTTGAAAGTAGACATTGCAGCCTCTATAGATTTATTTTTCATACACAGAGCTTCGAAGTTTCTTGCTCAAGTTCACAGAGACCGAGACGGTAGAAAGCGCATCCTGTTTGCTTTATTTTACAGAAGCACAATGTTTTTTATTATTCTGAGTACACACAAATAAATGTAGAGTCTTTACAGATTCTTAAGATTACGGAGTATTTAAAGAGCAAGTGAGCACACCGACGCCTTCATCTGTCCTGCAGTGAACACTACGGTTTAGCTTCCACACTCCGCACACACACTTCAATAGCGCACATTTCTGTAGGTTAACATTAGATTAAGCGCCCATGCAACCTAGGGCTGCACAATTAATCAAATGCGATTAATCATGATTGTCATGCACATTTTGTCAGTAAAGCTGGTTCTGTGATTAGCAGTAAATCTCCATCACCTGCTTTCAGGTGGAGCAGGATTCACTACACAGACCCCTAGTTCTCTGATGAGCTATGCAAAAACGCGTTCATAATCGCAGACGATATAACTGTACGATTAGGAAATTGACGAAATCATTCACGATAATGACAGCTGTTTGCATATCTTCTCAGTGAACTACAGCTCTGTGTAATGTTATTAAATGCCGCTCCATCTGAGAGCACGTGAAAATACCACATTTAATAACATGTTTTTACTCCAAATTAACTTCATAACGTCAGCCGAGTGTTTAAAATAAATCCCTCTGTGAGATGATGTGGCTTCTTAAACATATTAAGGCACACAATATTTCATTGTATTCTAAGAAGTGATAAACCAGACTGTTGATTAGCATTTCATTATAGATATACTTTATGATGAAAAAATATATAATAATAAAGAACTCAAATAAACCATATATTGTCGTAGTCGTGTGTTTATTAGTCACGTTGAATCAATGAAAGCAGTTAAATCTTCTGTTTATTCAGCTGCAGAGATTTCCAGGATTTCTTCTTTCGGGGGATATTTGGAGTTTCAGCGTGAGAGCGCCCTCTGGCCCTCGGATGAAGATTAACTGCTGACCACAGAACCGTGCTTCACTGAAAGATACACATTACAACCACAGCTTATGTCTAAATTGGGATTTAATTTTCATTAATTGTGCAGCCCTAATGCAAACGATAACATTTAATGACCGCCTAGCACACCATTGCAATGTAAGCGAGTAACCGTGTAAATAAAAATAAAAAAAGTCTTGACTTATTTGATCATACCACCAAGGGGTTTCATGCAAAAACTACTACAAATGTCAATTTTTTTTTATGTAAGATCATAATTATAATGATTATAATTAATCATAATTATATTACAATATTTTATCATATATAAACAATTGTTTTATATTTTTTATTATAATAAAAAAAATTTAATTCATTATTTTTACTGAATTTTCCAAGACCTATACAGGACACGACATGCTGATTTAAACATGCAAAAAAGTTTTGTACTGATTTAAATATTTAACACTAAATGTTTAACAATTACATAGTATATACGTATAAAGTTTACCTGTAAAAAAACAAAAAAAACCAAGCTTATACTACATACTAATGGTCCATTGCTCTTCACCTAATGCTGTATTTTTCGCACTGCCCACTAGAGGTCATTCTCAGACCGCTGATGGCACATTTTGTACTCAAACTCTTGTACTCAAGAAATTGTCACAAGTAGTATCAGAAGGTCTCATAAACACAACATTTTTATGGTCAGATTAGATACATGAGCAGCTCCAAATAAAAATCAGCCCTATCCAGGAGAAATACGCAAGCAGTGTGGCGTTGATGTCTCTTAAGGACAGTAGTGCTGTACCCAGATGGGTCTAAGGCCCCTCCTGAGGGACGGAGGAGGGGGGGGATGGGCCGGCTAGCAGCCAGGCTATTGTGTGTACTCCGTCCTCAACTTTCACTGCAAACAGGTCGCTCACATATCAACAAATACACCCGCTCTTATGCTCCTACTCCAGCCGCTGGTGGGGTGTCAGAGTGGGGCTACTGGGAAATCTGCTAGAGGTCTTCTGCTGCTTATAGGAAAAGGGTCACATACTAAACGAAATACTGCAATCACACACTTGTCAATAGTGAAATCGGCTTCAGAGTCGACAAAATACTTGTTAATGTGATGCTTGAGGTTGTTTATATGGCATTGCCAGGTGGTTTCTAGGGTTTTCTAAGTGGATAAATATGGTCTAAGTCTAAAGAGTTTTGTTCGAAGCCAATTTTTTTTTTACATTTTATCCACCCACTAAGTTAAAATGGTAATTTAAGCTTGCCTCAAGAAATTTAAATCATACTCGAAGTGGAGATGGTAACACAATTAACCGGTAGAGATTTTGCATTATTGTCTTTACACGCTGTTTCTGAGATTTACGTGAATGTTAGGATGGTACTCCGAGTGTGGGAGTATTGAACAGAGTTATTTCTAATGCTTTATAGGCCTTGAACATTAAAACACACAAATTTGTATGCGTCAAAATACCAATCTTTGCAAGTATCCTCGTTAACACTGTATATTGGATCCGGCAGCTCTTAAAGTGACAGCAGTCTAATATTCCCGTTGTCTGTCGATCATGTTAAATTCTCACTGCTCTTGACTAAATCACTTTTGTAATTATTAAATTTATATAGTGAAGAATATAAAGTGATTTTATACATTCGATTATACAAATGTAGCGTTTCATATATATTTGTTCGAATGTAATAGTTTTTCATATTGAAAATGACTGATTGAGTGATTACTTGTCTTCAGTTAGCTTTAGTTCTCTTTAATTTTTTAAATTTTATTTAGGCTAAAATTAGTATTTGTGATATTGACACTGGTGACAAGAATTATGAAATGTATATGGTATCAAAAATTGATATCAAAGACTTTATTTAAACAGGGCTCTTGATTTTGTAAAATTTGTTATAAATTGTAATTTGTGACAATTTGAGAATGTGTGAATTGAAATCTGACCTGGTCACGTTTGTGCGAGACATGACGTCCATAAAAAAATAAAAACAAAATACCTTTCAAGTCCTGTCAACGACAGCCAGTTTAGTTTTCTCACGTCTTACGTTATGCTATGGAGGCTCTCTTCTATTTATTTGATTCTTCAGTATTTGGTAAACGTTCTGTACGTAATTTGTTAGTCGGTATATAATACAGTAATATATAATACAGTGGTGTATGCCATACCTCATCTTATTTGTTTTGTTAAAGCCACAATATGGAAGATTGTTTTATTAAAATATCCAAAAATCACTAGAAGTATTATATATTTTGCTGACTTGTGTACTTACATTATCCCAAAAGTTTCGAAGAATGTATAAAATCAGAGAAATAGCTATTTTAAATAGTGTCTCGTCCCTGGTCCTTTACGTCGCCTGCCAATGATGTCATAACCCCCCGATTTGTTCACATTCGTTTGGTTTTGTTTTGTACAAACCATGGAAACACCAAAGACGATTAAATATATTATGCGTTTTATTAGCATTATAACAGAACTTTCAAATGTATTTATTATGATAAAAACAGCGCTGCTTTCCCTCCCCTTACATACATGTGACTGGAAGAAGCGTAAGCGGTTGACTGTGACATAATAAAAGCTCTGCTGCTTTCAAGCCATGTGTCACGCTGGTTCAGCGGCCTCGTTTCACTCCGATGGCTTTTCTACTATGTTAATAAATCATAAACTCATCCATGAACTTGATTTCTGCCCGAGTCCCGTCAGATTGCATCAGCTGTGGGGATGAAGACCACAGCTCCCATCATTCCACACTCAGTGTCCCCGTCATCAAACTACGCTACCTGGACTTTGTTTATTTTCAATACACACTCTTTAGCTGCCAAAAATGACATATTGTGTCTTTAATAAACGTTATGTAAGCTAGTTTGTCACTGTAGCCTACGGTTTTATTGTTGCGCTTTTTAATTAAGAATAACAATGAATACATATTTTGTTTTAGCCTTAAAAAGTGAAAGGTGCATTGCAAAACAGACAATTCTTTTAAAGCGCGACAAAAAGATCGCAAAAGCATCCCAAGCCCGGCTTCTAACATGGCAAAAGTGGAACTCCCTTCACAGAATTCAAAAATCACAAATCATACTACGGATGAAAAAGAGCGTGTTGAATGTTAACCACTTTTGTTAATATATATTTATAAACTATGATAACTGTTCATCGGCACGCACTGATTAACATTATGTCGGAACAAAAATAAAATAAATTAAAATTGTAACCATATTATGTGCAACTTGGAGAGGAGCAACCAGTGAGAACAATGATCTTTTGGTCATATCGCCCACCCTAGAAGTAATTACACAAAGAGTAGCAAAGTCCCGTGTTCGCTTGCTGACATGATTCTAGGCTGCTCAAAACAGTTGTTCATGCATTGCATAGTGTTTGTTCTATGTTGTTAGGGCATTACTAGGGTTTGCTCAGTCTAAAGAGTTTAATCCCAAGTCTTCAAGTCATTCTGGTGCCTAGATATGACTGAAGATCCTTTGTTATAATTCTTTCTGACTTCCTCGAGGACCAATAGTTTACAAAAAACTGCACATTTGGAAGTAGGCTATCATTCATTGCCTAAAAAGCATGACAACAAGTATGCTATCCTTTTCTTCAAGCAGCAGAAGATGAGGAGGAAGAAGGGTCAGGAAAATGTTCCGAAAGCACGGCCCTTTCAAGTAAATGGGCTGGAAGCAATAACACGTATCCCTGGACAGCACTTGATTTTCCTTAAAAAGCAAACAGACCAATTAAACGCATCCGCTGAAAAACAAGCCCAGGTTTACAGGAATCTCTATGACTGCTAAACGCAGGTTCTCATGACGTGCACAACCAGAACTGGCTTTATAGATATATATATATATATATATATATATATATATATATATATATATATATATCACTTCCTGTGTATTAGCCAGCACCAACAAGATCACATGGTGCAAGAATTTCCCTCTGGTCACATGACTCACACCCTCCCTTTTCTTTAACTGTTCCTGCCAGTGTGGAAACCAAGGCAACGGCCGGCTCAAACCAGTTTGTGACATAGGCCTCGTTTCACAAAGTCAGGCAGGGTTCAGGTGCGACCGAAAACACTTGGGACTTCTTTCTTCTTCTGTTCTTCTAGCAGGGCAGTGTGCCACTCGAGGGGAGACTGGCATGCTGAGCAAACACATATCAGAGTGTGGTCTTTGGGAAAAGTTGAGCGTACAACGGTCGTGTTTGTGGTGTGTGACATCTTTAACTCAACTTTGTACCCCTCCCCCATCCCGCATGGCATCAGGCCACCTCCTTTGTTCTTTATCATGAGCTCCGCTCCGGTTCATCACCACTTCTGTTTGGCTTTTACATTAATCATGCATTCACCAACAAACAGGAACTGCCTTCAATTTATCATGCCATAAGTTTACCATCCAGTCAAACATCCTGAGACTAAGTGTCAAGGTAAATAACCAACATGTGAAACTTTTTTAAGCAACCGAACTACAAATGCAATGGGAAGTTTTATGTTAAAGAGGCAAAACATCTAGTTTTGTGTTTTTTTTTCTACAACTGTTGAGGCAACAGCGGAAAACGGAGAGAAAATAATAAAGATTCATGTGTAATTATGATAATATTAACATTTTACAGTACAGCTTAATTTAACATTCAAGTTAATTACTATGTATACTGATAAAATAAAGTTGCATAAAATAACATTGTCTCATGCATTATAAACGAACACTAAATAAGCAATTTTACATATATTTAGATCACACATATGCCATGTATATGCAAATCGAAATATTAGAATGATTTCTGAAGGATCGTGTGACACTGAAGCCTTGAGTAATGATGCTGAATATTCAGCTTTACCATCACAGGAATAAAGCTTATCTGAAAATGTATCTAAATAGAAAACAGTTATTTAAAATTGCAATTATTTTTCCACAGTAGCACTGTTCTTATTGCATTTTTGATCAAATATCTGCCGCCTTGGTGACAGTAGTGTTTTCACAAACAAACAGAATAAAATAAAAACTAAACTTTTGAATGGGTCTGTATGTTTATGATTAACCTAGATTAATAAATGGTGTAGATGCAGATTTTTGTGGATGCAAACATCATCTCTCATGCACTTCATCCTTTATCTGTGCATCACTAAACTTCATCAGAGTTAGTGTGCATGCTTTAATTAAATAAATTATAAGTTTTTTTTGTGTGTATAAAACCTACAATTGAATTTACGCAAAACTTGAATCGTACTCATGGTATTTAAACATAGCCTCAAGTTTTTTTTTTAAACCAGCAAAGCAAAAGCACCATCACAGTGAGCTCTGGCACTTTTCTTTTTTTCATCCACTTGATGCCTTGTTGACTTTGCATTTAGCAGACGTTTTATATTCAGAGCTACTATCACAAAGTCTCAGTGGAGCAAGGTGAGGTTAAGAGCCCTCAACACAAACCTAAAAACGAACCGGCAGGACCAACATCACGCCACTCCAGTTCACAAGCTACTACCACCAAAGATCAACAATTGAGTTATTTCATTTAAAAGGAGGCTTGGGAATAAAAAGAAGCGTTTATGTTCAGCCTGCGATCTACCTCTTAGATGTGCTCATGTCCACAGGCTCGTCGCTGGTCTGCACCTCCACCTTGATGGTGGCCTTCACCTCCCCGGCCCGCAGGATGTTAGCCACCTTGTTGGCCTGTTCGCTTCTGGTCTTTAGTCCATCTACAGCTCCCAGCTCTCCTCTCTCCAGCTTGACCCTCTTCAAGTCGGCCTCCGAAGCAGGGGCATCCCGCTCCAGCGCCCGCTTTTGACTACGTGTCTGACGCACTGCGTCTTCTGACATCTTCTCACCTGTAAAACAAGATCACTGAGTCAGGCATATTCAGGCAGAAAGCCATATACATAACAGCTGTTTCTAGTCTCGAATCTGATTGGCTGAGAGTTTTTTTCCAGGGGTGCGATATTCTAGTTTGTATCACTCTGCTTGCAGTAGCCTATATCTCATGCCAAACGCACAAATTCACTATGATTTCATAAATAATACAGTTTTTGTGTCACAGAATGTAGATTAAAGAGGTTTATTTTGGATGAGAATGTATGCCTCGTGCCAACGGCCATATCACAGCCCTGGCTGATATACATCCATATCGCACTGCTATTCATATGATATTTCTCAAATATGGTTTAATTTGCCCTGATTGATAGACTTTGGAAACTATTCAAGCTCAGATCATCTGAAACCAGTAATATCAAATTATCTAAAACCGGTCAGATATATTGATCCATCACCAATACAACATTCTATAATATCAAGGACCCAGATTTTACTTTGGACATCAAAAAAATAAACACATAAAAAATACAACAATGCACCAGAGTAAAAAAAAATAATATTTTTAAATAATAATATTACAATTAGTGAATGTAGAAAAAAAATACATTATCTAAAAATAATTATTGTGATGTTTATTGTACCACAGGAAAGAAAAATCTGTTAAAAAAATTAGAATAGTAAAATAAATATAAAATAAAATAAAAAACATTTTCAAAATAAAATACAACTTAAAAACAAAAACAAAACATGATTTTTTGTGATGTGCTGTCATAGATTTTTTTTTAACAATTCAAGACTTCTCTTTATAGTTTGACTGTTCAATTTCTAAACATCTTTGGCTCCCAGCAGCCAATAATTCAACACACAAATCGTTACAGAAGACCCCAAACCATGTTTATCTCAAAGTAGCCCGGATTGTACTTTCTTTCCCAGTGTGTAGTTCTCTTTATAGTTTGAGGATGAGGGCATGCCATGCAATCATTTAAAAAATGAATTGCACCAATAGTCCAATACTGTAGAGTTTGTTTCAACACATGTACGTCAACCACATGACAAAAGATACTCCTCCCTTTTAATAAAACGAAACCAGTTCGCATCTGACATGGTTTTTCGCATTAACCCCTTTTTTTGGGTCACGACCCCCTGGTTGAGAACTACAGGTATATGACGAATGCACCTGTAGAGGAAAGACAGATTTTTAAAGCCACAGAGAGGCACTTCTCAAAAGACAATCCACAGAATCAAAGTCCACAAACAGGAAATACAATCAAGAAACTTAAACAGTGCCGGGCTGTATGCATGCAAACCACAACAGCCACTTACAGGAAGCAGATCCATTGGATACATCAAGGCACACACACACACACACACACACACACACACACACACACACACGAGATGTACCGACCTACCTGTCTTACATATGATATCAGCCATCTGATTGCAGCACAGCTGACTCAACACCCAGGCCTGCTCTCATCTGCCATGACATCACTGGGGCTCCACATGACCCTTCCCAAGATTCCATGGAACACATCAAGCATTTCCCCAGAAAACCAGTTTGAACCGGTCGGTGGACGCAGCCAAGAGACTGAAGCAGGTTTTTAACCCCTTGAGGGACTGACTGGCAGCGAACGCGGCCACACATTCCAAAACAAGCCTTTCAGAGATGAGGAGGAAGTGTCCGCCCCTTTGTTGCTCAACCGCCACAGTGGTCTCGACAATAAAAGGTAGTCAATAAACCAACTGACTAGACAATAGCAGCGCATATGATCACGCTGATCCAAACAAGCTTATGCAAATGGCAGGATTTGAGAACCTCGATTCTGAAGAGAAGTTTCAGTGTCTTTTGGTCCATGTGATTCACAGTTTGATCCACTTTTGGGATTTGGGATCGTCAGATAAGGCTTTTTGGAGACTGCACTCACAACTTATTTTACAGAAGAAACAGATTCATCTTTTTTTTTTTTTTTTATCATGGAAATTATGACTTTCAGGCTTTTCCAAACCTAGAAACCACAGATTCTGAAGAGCATCACTTTTTTCAAAGTTGTAAATAGATTATTGGAATAGGTTACCGCATAGTTATTACCGCTAGGCCATGACTTCCTATCATCAATGCTCAGGTAGTAACACTATAAATCTGCAGAAGCATTTGATATAACGCATATTAAGGTGCCTGGATTTCCGCATTCAGTGGTGGATGGCGCGGCACACCGTTTTGTTTACTAACGCAGATGACGCTCGCTGTGCTTTCAGCTTCTGCTGTCTCACTATGATATGAATACACATATATCATCTCCACTTGTTCTGAGAGTCACTTCATTAGCATTTTTATTTGAGAAAACTACTGTCATATCACATACACAGCAGCTGCAAGTTCTTCACGGCAACCCATCAAAATAAAAGTTTAGTTTAACATTAAGAAACGTCAGAATATATTACTATTTAGCGGTCTTAAAACTCAATGCTATTACTGCTAATACATAATAAATCTTTATTTTTAAAATAAAAATCACATTTGTTTTCTTTAATTTCAACAGTAAACCTCTGTTGTGCAGCACTTTGTTTGCCAAAAATTAAAAGGGTTTAATTTTCTAATTTTAATTTGAACAGGATAAATTAAATTAATGTTTTAGTCCTTCATCTGATTACCAGAAAAAAATATATAGGGCCCTAATATTGTTCAAAAAAGGACCCTATACAAAAAAGAAATGGTTTAAAATACAGGTCTGTGGCTGTTAAATTCTTTTTATTGATTCACCATTTGGAAACTGATGTTTACTGTTAATTTCTTTGAAATATCAACAGCATTTGTAATAAAACTATATCGAGAATTGAATCGAAAGTCGCGAATCGCGACTCAAAATTGTGGACATTTGAATTGATACCCAGCCCTAATTGATATCATTGTTTAATTGGTGACTTCTGCTCGGATACATTCAATTGAGCATGAAAGTATCCTATAAATGCATTTTTTTTTAAATACTGAATCAAATGGTACAACCTTAATGTAATAGTTCAACCAAATACTATGGAAGTCCATGGCTACCAGCAACTGTTTGGTTGCCAACGTTCTTGAAAATATCTTCTTTTGTGTCCAACAGAAGAAGGAAAAAATAAAAATAAAAAAACTCATTCAGGTTTATAACGACTCATAGGACAGAGTAAATTATGACAGGATTTTTAGTTTTAGCTGAACGATCCCTTTAGTCGAATCAAACGGAATCAGTCACAGTTAGCTTTTGAATCAAATCCCAGTCATCTGAACAATTCACATCTAAATAGGCTAGTGTTATCTAAATAGCTGGCTCAACCATTCTAGTGTTAACATCAAATTCTGGACATTTTTTGGTGGGATCAGAAATAATTGTCAATGTAAAGGAACACAGACTGGACAGGGCTTTTAAAAGTAGGTCACCAAACCTGTCAATGTATACTGACGGTCAGAAATGCAGTCAGCCGAATCCATTGCACAATCCAGAAAATCATTAGCTGTACATAAATGACAATAAACAACATTTAACACCCAGTTTCACAAATGATCTCCAAATAAGAAACGTTGCATCACCAGTTAATGTCATACTGAGAACAGCACTGCCATGTTTCACACCGAGTGACTAGTTTAGTCATACACAAGCCACTTGTTCTGGTTAGGAAATGGATGCTTGTCTCCAAGGCACGTGGCTTGCAAAGCCTCATGGGAAGTGGATGGCATCAGATCTGTGCACCACTCATGCCTCAACAACGGGGTTTGATACGACGAACCCAAACCCTTTTTAAAAGAATCAACTTGTTTTTACACTTTCATATCAATTGCGAAGCTTCAAACGGACCACAGTGTGACGCAAAACAGGAAGATTAATATTTTGATAACAACAAACATACTGCAGAAGATTATTTACATCTGTGTTTGGGTTTTGCTAATCAGATTTGAGATTTTGATGTCATTTAAACCACATGCTACATAGAGGTCGCGCAGTTGTTTGTTTACTAACAATTCCACTACAGAAATACTCAAACCTCGGTGACGTCTGCACGCGATTAAGTGCTAACAGCACAACATGGTGTATTGGATTGTCTCTGCTGTGTGGAAAACATGTCTGTTCATGCCACGCCGCGGTGAGCTTGGAGTGCGGGGACTATCCTCACGGGGCCTGATGAAGAAGAGTCGTCTGATGTAATGACCGCCCTTAGGGCGCAGATCGAGCAAGACAATAGGAGGCATCGCTAGAGCTGTACAACAACACAGCATGGTGGCAATACAACCCAAACTGGATCGGTACGTTCAGCTGCTCAGCAATAAGGATGACCCGCTGGCCCGGGACAGATGGGATGGTCACTTGACCGAGTGCAAACTTGAACATCTGATTTTCAAGATCTGCTTATGCACTTTTAAACTTGTGTAAAATTATGCAGCAGATCGACAAATGAGATTTGAAGAATTGAAATGGAAAGAATGAACTGCAATAGCATCAATAAGAATGGGATGCAAATGTTTTGCCAATTTATGCTCTTATTGGAAATTTTGTTTGTACATGAAAATAGAATGTAAAAAATTAATAATGAATAAATTCTAAATGTAAAATGGGAGTGTTTTTTTTATTTTATTATACAAATGTAAATTTAAAGTGATATATTTCAACCAAAAAATATGTTTATAAAGAAAAAAAATTCATTAACAAGAAAGAATTAACAAATATTTAATATAAAATATATCATTTAAAAATGATAAATTAAAATAATATTGTAAAAAAAATTCTTTAAAAAAATGTGTGTTTATAAAATATTTTAGTTTAAATTGTAAAATTATGATTTAATTATATTAAAAATATATAAATACAATTTTTGAATAATAATATAAAATTATAAATTTAAGTTTGCTAAAGTTTTATATAAAAGTTTGACTTTTTAGTGTTGGAGGGAGCAGTAAAAATGTTGGTATACTGGCAACTGAGCAAGAAAATCCCTTATTGAATTACTTTTATTTGAATATCAAATTAAATAAATTTATGTGTTTATTCAAAGTTTATTGAAAACTTAGCAAAAAAATAAAAACAAAATTCAAATCCATGTGTTGCCAAACCTTAATAACTGGTGCCTATCCATGTCAAAATCAACGCCATGCGAGTGACTGCAATGCGTTGAGAAGTGGTAACTTACAGGCCAAGGTAAAAAAATAAAAAAAGAGCACAAGTATATGACTCTCTGCTGAATGAGTTATAATTCAAAGTTTAACACTGTAGTAAGGGTTTTGAAAAATCCTTAACTCCAAGTATGAGTAATATCGATAACTCAAGTTAGCCAAAACTCTTAAGTTGCCGCAAACAGAGATGGGAACCGAGACACAGGTCATGCTGCACTGGACTAGTGTCTAAGTGTTTCCTGAGAAGGATAGTTGAGTCGCTTTAACCAAGCTTGTCCAGCTCAGAAGGACTTCCTGATTGATTCACCAACGCATTTCTGAAACCAATCAGATGATAAGCACTAAAAAACAAAGTCCCAGGTAAGTTTGCGGAGTCTAACATGCTACAGATGTTCCTCTGGATCTCTCACAACAAGCATGTCTTGGCTGCCAAGAGGGTTGAGTCAAAGGTGCCCCTGCAGGCTCTAGTCCTGCATATCAAGGGTTAAGCCCTGCCATTTTAACACCACAGACAGATCAGGCGAGGGTGTTACCTAACAAAATGGACGTCGTTAACCCTGTATCTGCCAGAAGATCCACCTGGAGTGCCCCCTAGCAACAGAACGACACAGAAAGAAAGTACAGCCGATTGCTTTTCACGTGGGCACAAAGAATAACTTGTGCTGTAAGAACAGTCGCGAGCAGCCACCCCCTCTCCACACACACACACACACACACACGCGCATGTACCCATCCCCCACTGTGATCTCAAACAGACTAGAGTGCAAATGTACACTGACGCACACACTTATACTCTCCACTGGCCTTCAGATCAGTTATAGTCAAATTTGTAGATAACAACAACAACAACCAACACTGGGGCAGCACCAAAGTACGTGTAATTTACAGTAATTACTAGAGAAGGTCACCACCTATGACTTGTTGACTAGTGAGGTCAACTTGTATTTTGTATTTTATTTTTAGCACTGTGGGTCAATTAGCAGCATTTCAGAAGTCACGTTTGAGGTTACATCGCTTTTAAAGCTTGACCGCTATAGCCATTCAAACAGATGTTTTTTTTCTTTTTTATATTTTTACATATTAACACAAGTTAAAGTTAAATTCATCCTGTTGCTTTAGCCAAACACATTCAAGCAACTGTCCTTTTAGCCAATAGGTATTACATGATACATGTTACAGTGTTGAATGTTAGTGAACAGCAAAAGCATATTGAATATCTACATCGCGTTACTCTACATGCTCTACCTTATTTGTGTGATTTTATTTTTGCATGGCTCGCGCAAATAAAAACACTTTTCTGATACAACCAGATGTGCCAAAACTGACATGTCAATAAGCTCTTCGCTGATTGGCTTGTGTGCTAACGTGTCATGCAAATTTTCCATTCTTCCGTTCCAAAATTTAGGATGCGATTTAGGAGTTGCTTTATCATTGACTTTGTATGTTATTTACGCAAATAATTAAATTCACATTTTTGGGTGACACTATTAGGGAATGTATACAACCCGAATTCCGGAAAAGTTGGGACGTTTTTTAAATTTTAATAAAATGAAAACTAAAGGAATTCCAAAATCACATGAGCCAATATTTTATTCACAATAGAACACAGATAACGTAGCAAATGTTTAAACTGAGAAATTTTACACTTTTATCCACTTAATTAGCTCATTTAAAATTTAATGCCTGCTACAGGTCTCAAAAAAGTTGGCACGGGGGCAACAAATGGCTAAAAAAGCAAGCAGTTTTGAAAAGATTCAGCTGGGAGAACATCTAGTGATTAATTAAGTTAATTGATATCAGGTCTGTAACATGATTAGCTATAAAAGCTTTGTCTTAGAGAAGCAGAGTCTCTCAGAAGTAAAGATGGGCAGAGGCTCTCCAATCTGTGAAAGACTGCGTAAAAAAAATTGTGGAAAACTTTAAAAACAATGTTCCTCAACGTCAAATTGCAAAGGCTTTGCAAATCTCATCATCTACAGTGCATAACATCATCAAAAGATTCAGAGAAACTGGAGAAATCTCTGTGCGTAAGGGACAAGGCCGGAGACCTTTATTGGATGCCCGTGGTCTTCGGGCTCTCAGACGACACTGCATCACTCATCGGCATGATTGTGTCAATGACATTACTAAATGGGCCCAGGAATACTTTCAGAAACCACTGTCGGTAAACACAATCCGCCGTGCCATCAGCAGATGCCAACTAAAGCTCTATCATGCAAAAAGGAAGCCATATGTGAACATGGTCCAGAAGCACCGTCGTGTCCTGTGGGCCAAGGCTCATTTAAAATAGACTATTTCAAAGTGGAATAGTGTTTTATGGTCAGACGAGTCCAAATTTGACATTCTTGTTGGAAATCACGGACACCGTGTCCTCCGGGCTAAAGAGGAGGGAGACCTTCCAGCATGTTATCAGCGTTCAGTTCAAAAGCCAGCATCTCTGATGGTATGGGGGTGCATAAGTGCATACGGTATGGGCAGCTTGCATGTTTTGGAAGGCTCTGTGAATGCTGTAAGGTATATAAAGGTTTTAGAGCAACATATGCTTCCCTCCAAACAACGTCTATTTCAGGGAAGGCCTTGTTTATTTCAGCAGGGCAATGCAAAACCACATACTGCAGCTATAACAACAGCATGGCTTCGTCGTAGAAGAGTCCGGGTGCTAACCTGGCCTGCCTGCAGTCCAGATCTTTCACCTATAGAGAACATTTGGCGCATCATTAAACGAAAAATACGTCAAAGACGACCACGAACTCTTCAGCAGCTGGAAATCTATATAAGGCAAGAATGGGACCAAATTCCAACAGCAAAACTCCAGCAACTCATAGCCTCAATGCCCAGACGTCTTCAAACTGTTTTGAAAAGAAAAGGAGATGCTACACCATGGTAAACATGCCCCGTCCCAACTATTTTGAGACCAGTAGCAGAAATCAAAATTGAAATGAGCTCATTTTGTGCATAAAATTGTAAACTTTCTCAGTTTAAACATTTGTTATGTTATCTAGGTTCTATTGTGAATAAAATATTGGCTTAGTTTTCATTTTATTAAAATTTAAAAAACGTCCCAACTTTTCCGGAATTCGGGTTGTACATGACAATGTACTAAAAATATATATATATATTTTTTCAAAATATTTACATAAAGGGACATAGAGCAGCTGTTACTACACAGATCTGTTGTTAACCGAGAAGCTGCACAAATCCACGTTCATTTTCAGAGTTTATTTGCGCATCTTCTCAGTTAACAACGGCTCTGTGTAGTAACAGCTGCTCTATGTGAAATCACGCACCTGAGGGAATTTACCGCTGATTAGAGAACCGGCTTACTGACGAGATGCGCATTAACGATCGGCCGATCGGGATCGGCGCACCCCTACTTTCACACTGCCCTTTTTGCAAGTCAACCTGAAATTGTAGATAAAACCACACATGTGCTAAGGTCATCCATTCACTGGACAGAAATTCTCAAGCAGGGAAAAGCAGGAAGTTCGAAAACAGGCTAATCATGAATATTTTTCATTGTGCAATTGTCATTATTTTACAGATTTTCTGTTATCATATACAAACGCAATATGAAGACACTTATGAACATCAAAAGAGACAATGTCATCTATACGATGTTGTATCAAGGATTTTGCGAAGATGAAGAAGTGCTACAAGACGGTTAGGGCGGAAAGAGCATACTCTTATGTGCGTCTACCATGGCATCATGACAGTGGCATTGTGCAGAAGACAGATTAGGAATAAAAAAAGCGAAAGTGAAACTTAAAAAATAACTGCGCGCATAGGAAAGCAAATCGCAGGCTTTTGCAAGTGTAAGCTAACTGCGCGATCGTCCAAAAACACTGCCCACCCCCCAAATGTCAATGAGGCAGCAAGTCTCCTTGGAGATCCAGGTCGAACCACGACTAATTTTTAATGGCTGGCAAATGTAGCGAACACAAGAACCAACCAAGACCACCTCTTCAACTGGGTCTCGATTCAGTTGTTAGGTGCACACCAGAGTACGATTGCTGTTTTGAGGGGGAAATCGAGCCAGAGTTCATTTCAATTGAACCAAACAAGACAGGTGTGAATACAACCTTAATGTTATATGCATAAGCATGACATCATTTTTATTTTATTTTGCAGTTTACAGAGGCATTTTTTTCAAAAACATGCACAAAAATGTGCATTTTCAGGCGCCCAAAACATCACCGTCATGTAAATGAACAACCAAAATGCAAAAATGCGTTTTTAATAGAAAACATTGTCGTGTAAACGCCCCTTAATTAGCATGCTAAAAGACAGGAAATCCCTCTTTAAAACCTGTGTGAACCGGAAGTCACTCGCTGCAAAGTAACGGTTGGAGGGGAGTGGCCAAGGATTCTCCGCCCAAGCTGTCAAATTGGCATCAGAGAAGAAATGCAATTTCATAATGGACGCAAACTTCCAGATTTTGATTAAATATTACTAAAACAAATAAACAAAAAGTCATAACTCACATGCATTAATTGTTTATCACAAGACTAGGAATGTGCACTAACAAAGTAAATAGTTTTCATTTTGATTTCATTGGATGAATGCAAACCAGCCTAATTATATTGTGTGGTTTAATTAGCTTGCTAAAACACAATAAAACCTTCTTGGAAAAGCTGTAAAGACACATACAAACATCCTTAGCTCTATAAGAGGTATTCAATTGTTACAAATTCAGTATGTATGAACAAATCCATACAGACAGTTCACCTTCATAATCCCGTTGTCAAACTTGACTAATCGGCTGAGGACTTAACTTAGATTGAAGCACTTATTTTGAATGGCAGCCGGATTCTGCAGTTAATCTCTCTGGTCTGTCGGGCCGAGAGCCAGATCTACAAGAACTGATGGGGGAAACAAGTGGTTCTGCATGCCATTTTAATCAAATATTGAAGCGTATTCCGTCAGACATGATTCTGTACTTCGCAACTGCATATTAATTTGCGGCGATCATTGTTCAGTACCACAAATCATGAGGTGTTCTAGAAGCTTTCCAAGTGATCAGATTGACTATTTGCAGGCGGACAAGAAGACCCAGACTTACATTGAAAGACAGACCCGAGCCATATCTAGGACCACAATCGTTAAGAGATATTTCTTATATACTGGGGCATAATGCACCTATAGGAAAAACAAATAAGCCTCAGTGTGTCCGAGGTGTGCGAGGACCCATAAGTCTTCGCTCCTGGATGAATACCTTAACGGTGTATTCATGTCACTTCAGCACACAGAAAGATCCAGAGTTGCCGCGTCAGCAAAGTCCAGCTTTGGAAAATACTGCTGGAGAAACTCTAGAAAACCACACAATTTGCTTCTTGGTTCGTCACAAGTTGTTTCTACACAACTCAATGCACTGCTGAAAAATAACACATCTGACGCATAAATATGGAGTTTATTATTTAAGATAATAATTGATGTCCTCCTATCATGATTGAACATTAAACTGCAAGAACTTAAATTGACCAGCCTTATTTTATAGTCACAGTGTTTTACTAGTATCACTGGCACTACTACTTACCTTGTCTGTGATAAAACTAAATGAACAAAATGAGAAGCAAAACTTCAGTTCTTCATATTTAGCTTATAATTGCACTCTTACATGTGAATAGGTTTAAAAATGGTTTAAATATTAAGAAAATATTAACTATTTAAGGGATAGTTCATAAAAGAAATTGATATTTTAATGTTTTTTTTTTTCATACTATGTAAGTCAGTGGCTACAATTAACTGTTTGGTTACCAACATTCTTCAAAATATCTTCTTTTGTTTTAAGAAAGACAGAAGAAAAAACCAAGATCAACGTGAGGGTAAATTAAAATTTGACATGACACGATTTTTGGGTGAACTTTCCTATTAAGTCTACTTAATTAAGGATGCAGCACTTCAGATCACAGCACTAGTGTGATCTGCCGATACCGATTTTTTTCCGATTCCGATTTTTTTTCCAAAACAAAAAAAAAACTAAACTAAATTACTTTTCAACGCAAAGTTTTTTTTTATTTTATAAAAAAAAACTTAAGTCAGTAATACAATTAGAACAAATAAAGAAATGCAAACAACAGCACAAATAAATGCTAAATTTAAAGTAATCAAATGTAAATTTAATTACTTTCTGTAGTTAATTGGAAAATTTTTATACAAATTAATGGTTACCATTAAAGCTATAATTTTTCTTGCTCTTTTGATCTTTGATTAACATGACAAACAGCAGCAGAGATATTGGACAGCAGTCCCTTTAAGAGTTTATCCACCGACCCAATATACTGTTACACAACACGTTATCTTTCTCAACTATTTAACGTTCCAAAACAGACTGGTTTAACTGGTTACTCGCCAAGTCAGGCATTTGACATAATTTTGTATGTATTTGACCTTTTAGCACAGTTAGCCACTCATTTTGGTATTTGTGGCTCTCAAGCTGTTTGAGACTGAGCGCGGCTTGTGCGCTCCACTAATATAGATCAGTGGTGGTGCGTGTGCTTTTGGTGTAAGCACGAAACCTGTGGGAATGACTAAAATAATGCGCAGTACAAGCACTATTTAAACAATGTGAATGAGATCTACGAGAGAGAAGCGGTCGTTGGAGAGAAGACAGCGAGAATGTGCGATTGACGGGACATTATTGCCTGTGCAGCTGGTAATAAAACTAGGGGTGCACGATATATATCGGCCGATGATTAATGCGCATCTCGTCAGTAAAGCCGGTTTTCTAATCAGCGGTAAAGACCATCAGGTGCATGATTTCACATAGAGCAGCCGCTACTACACGGAGCCATTGTTAACTGACAAGCTGCGAAAATCCAAGCTGATAATGAACGTGGATTTGCGCAGCTTGTCAGGCTTTACTGACGAGATGCGCATTAATCATTGGCCGATATATATCATGCACCCCTAATCAAAACGGATCGACTCGAAATCGGAAAGTGAGACTAATCGGCCCGATTCCGATCCCTGGCCGATCATTCGGTGCATATCTAAACGGTATATTGTAAGTTCTATTAAAATTAGAGTAATACTCAATGCAAAATAATACCGATTTTTACCAACATTTACATTGATAAAAATTCTAATTAAGCTTAGACATTGAGCTTCAGGAAATTATTATTTTAAATTACTCCCATTATGCGAAATAACACTAACCCAATAACAAAACATGAACAAAAGATAATTTAAATATTATTTTACAAATCCAAAACTACCCCCCCCCCCCAAAAAAAAAATATGTATATATTTTATGGTAGTTATGGATTTGTAAAATACTATTTAAATTTGTAAAATAATATTTAAATTATCTTTTGTCCATGTCTATATATATATATATATATATATATATACACACATAACCAAGTTCAATACTACATATTCTACATAACCAAAACAATGTATTCAGATATAGTTACCATTTCATAAGTATTTCAGTTTTTATGAAGCACGTAAAACCAATTACCAATAAGCGTTTTATTATCTGGCAGGATACCCCAACACAAAACCACACCTTACTGATAACAACAGTCAGCTGAAAGTGAAATGTTCAGACTCTAATACAATGGCATGTACTTTTGGTCTACAGCCAAAACAAAAGTGTCCTTCATTTTACATGCCTAGCTATATGTCTCCAGCATTCTTCCCCTGGCTTTCCTCATCGGACGCTTAACAGTACAAAGATCTCACTGGATTGCAGTGGCCATGTGTCAGTGTCCAGTCCTTCCTGTTTACCACCGGCCACCATCTCAGATACATCAGCTCTGGTGTGTTTCTCAGGTGCAGATGAACAGATCTCGATGTCCAGCCCTCATTCCTGCTAAATATACTTAGCTACAAAACTATTATTGTTCAACAGATCTCTTATGGAGAACACAGCTGGTCTTCAGGCTTGTCCTTGGCGTGGTGTGGGATTCGGAGAGACATGCCCGCTACGACTCACTTGAGAGGTGCCAAGTGGCTTAGCTGGTTGCCTAATAGACACTCAACATGGTACGCCAGGATTCGACAACACCCGGCACATACTGACATGACATATTGGGATATTCTTGGTTGTAGGACCAAAATCCAAGCATTTGTAAGTATTTTATTCTGTACTATGATTATACTTGGTGGTTTCTCGTGACAACAAGTTAGTCCCACCCAATCTATTTACAAAAAGCCACTCAAGTCATCCTTCAGACAAAACAACTTAAGCCTCCTCCACCACCACACCCATGCAGACCAACCTTGAACTACACCTCTGCTCCACCATGAGAAACGGCTCAAGCATTTCGGCAGGATTGTGATAGCATGCATCATCAAAGCTGACAAACAGTGGACGGTCAGTTACACTTTTACACCAAGTCCAAAGTCTCAGAATTGAATCAACTTGCATTTCATAAGCAACAGCTGCTAAACTCATCTCAGGGCAGTTGGTGGACGTTTAGTCAGTGGGTTCAAACATAAGAGCAATATGAACCAGAACTGAACATAATTACAAAACAATTACACTCTTGTAATCGACACAAGATACTTACTACCCATGCAGTTCACCAATTACATACAACAGTGGCTGTTTATCAAAAATACAGTAATACTGTCAAACAACTTTTTTTTTTAACTGCAATTTATTCTTCTGATGCAAATCTGAACTTTCTGCATCATTCAGTGTGCCGTGATCCTTCAGAAATCATTCTAATATGCAGATTCGCTGCTCAAGGAACATTTCTTTTTAGCTCTTTTTTTTTGTGGGAATCTTTTCTGGATTCTTTGTTAAATAGCATTTATTTGAAATAGTAATCCTTTGTAACATTATAAATGCCTTTACTGTCACTTTTGATCAATTAGCCTACATGCATCCTTACTACAAATAATGGTTTAAAAAAAAAAAAACTTAACCCCAAACCTTTGAATTAGTAATAGGTTTTATATATATATATATATATATATATATATATATATATATATATATAGAAATGCATGCCACTTTTGACATCATATTCTGATCTTACATAGATCAACTGCAGGAACTTTGAACTCTGCCCTTGGTCTCAGCCCCTGAACTGACGACTTATATGTTACTAGTCACAAACGTAACACCAGGAACCTATGACCACAATATGCAGAATAACTATTTATCATTAACCCTTTTAAACCCATCAAAATACCTAAATATAGGGCTAACTGTAAATGAAAGTCTTGGTTTCACATGAACACTTTTACATGGCTGGTGTAAATATCACATGACCAGTTTGTCCTCTCTGAAAAAACGGTGTCCGTGTCAAGGGTCCGTAAAAGGAAGAATGTAAAACAGGTCATCATAATAGGGATACCGCCACCATAATTGGTGCACGTAATCTTTAAAGTGTCTTTTTACATTTTTAAGACGTAAACATAAGTGTCATGATGTCATATTTGGTACACATAATCTTTAAAGTGACTTTTTTTTACATTATTAAGATAAAAGTCATGATGTAAACACATACAACTGTAACCAGTGGGAAACCCAGACACTCATTTTGATGAAGTAACTGATTGATTCATATTACAATATCACATATTTCAATGGACTCTTAAATGAAATGAAATAAAGTGAAAGTAAAATTGCCTTGGAGTAGAATTTTGCTTCAAAGTTTTCAACTTTCTTGGGTTTTACTGACTAAGCTATTCAACTCTGTGGTCTCCTACTAATTACAATTGTGACCAGGTATAAAACCTATTTTCATACCTTATACACAAATAGTTTCACTGGCCTGTTCAAGTGTTAAAATAAATGTGCCCACGAATTTGGGTGAATATAAGACGAAATGGGTCGATTTAACTACCCACAAACCTGAAACTGTTCACATTTCTATGCACTCCAATCCAATGACAATAAAACAAAGTATCTGTCAGATTATCTAAAGATAAAATCCAACACTTCCTAACTTCTTATGTTTAAAAAGGAGTTTGAGCTTAAGTGAAGCTCAGTGGCAACAAACCAAGCCCGGTGAGTTTAGTGCTGAGGAAGCAAAACTAGTTAGCTAACCCGGCTAACATTAGCTAATGCTGACTAACTCATCAAGCCCAATTAGCAAGCGAGCTAAATGACTAGTTTATTTCCCCCAAACTGAAGACAATTGACAAGTGTCTTCTCTGAAGTGAACTGTTACATCGCATTGCATCGGTATCGAAAGAGTTGGACGGAATCCGTCAGATGTATTTGATGAAACGGGTGTTTGAGTTTGTAAAGCCTGTGTTTAACTCAACAGTCCAGTTGCTAGCGAAGCTAATGTAAAGTCAAAACACTCTGAAAACGTCCGGTTATCACTCAATCGCTCTTTGTAGGAACTTACTGAGAAGATGAAACGCTTAGTGGTCTTCCGAGGGCACTCCACGCGTCTAGTTGTTGTTATTTACCCTAGTATTTTTAGTGTGAAACTATCCCGGGGATCCCCTTCTGTCTATCTGCCCTGCCCGATGCCGCTCTGGTCGCCAAATAAAGATCTTTGCTGCCTACACATGGACCCGAGTCACCGAACCGCGCATGCGCACTGAGCACTGGCCCACATCAACACATCTACGTGAAGAAGAGCATCCTCATAACGCTTTAATTACACAAATATATTGTCATTTAAAATGACCAATTGCCGTGGCAAGACACTCATTTTACGTTATGTATCGCAACCCAATTTACCAAACTCTGCTGCTACATTTCAAAACCAGGATCGGAATCAGAATCAGAATTCCAAATTCCAGTACAGTTGTGGCAAAAGTTTTAGAGTAATGTATAGTGATTTAAATATTTGAAACTTAAACAAAATTCTACAACACTCCAACATAATCTGGTCAATCGTACCCGACTATACACTGACCAACATCATCATCTTGTTTTATTGATGTCGCTTCCAAAAACTGCGGGACAAAAAGTTATATTCCACCAAGGGGCGCTCTGTGGCTCACAAATGTGAATTCTCCAATTGCGCTGCAATCAAATTTAATCCAAGTTTTTTTGGGAACGTGTGTATACTAAATAGTATAATCTTTTAAATATATTCAAATTCAAATACTAGTAACCGACGTGGAACTGTGAGCCTTTTGAAAAAATAGCAGGAAAATAATTTTGTTAAAAACTTTTACAGTAATCACAAACGACTGTGATTGGTCCATCCTGAAGAGCGCTGAGAAAAGTAACAGAAACCACGTTGCAACGTCGTCGCAAAGCAGGCTCTAACTAATCTCGTTGCCCTTATGTCTTATAAATGTTTAATATCCTATAAATAATGTATAAATAATTGAATTCCATGAACATACCAAGTCCGTTAGTTTCCTGAAGTTGTTTCCGTCTGCCTTGATGGTGACCCAGGTAGAGCTCGGGATCCGGATGTGGGCTTTTTATCGACGAAATGAAACCAAAACACGTAAACTCTCTCCGTAGGATTTTTTAAAGTTCAAATCCGCAAGCCAAGCCTGTTTCCTCTTCTCTTCGGAGTAAGGCAAAGGCCGCAGGGCACGGACATTAATTCCTGATTTTTTATGTCCTACACAGATGTTTTCTTAAAAAACTCTTCAGGGTTTTTTGTTGTTGTCTTTGTAGTAGCCTGATACAGTACACGAGCTCATGTTAAACTCTGACACCTCACGTTCACTGTCTGCGTATATCAAAAATTACTTTTTTAGACAGACCGGAAGCAGAACACCGGCAAACGGAAATAGGGAGACGTCGTATTGTTTTCCAAAGCACACTTTATGCGTACTGTCAGTAGTACAAACATATTACAAGTATTTAAAAGATTTAAAAAAACGTATAAATAGGGTTTTAAAATAGATTTGAAAAGTTTAAGAAGGGTTTTTTTTTACAAGTTCTTCACTCAACTTTCAGGTCGTTCTTTCAACTGTGGTTTGGAATTAAACTCAATCTTAGACGGTTTTTACATGTGGTTTCAAAGGACGACAACATCCAAAATGATTTGCCTAGTTTAATTAATTAATTCCCCATGTTTTAATTCCTCATGGAGTAAAACGATCATATATATACTGTGGGGTCGTCTACATAAAATGTTATATTGTTATAATAATATTAACAATAATCATGCAGTCAAGCTAGCAGGTTTGAAAAGCATATTTGGATATCTGCTGACATCTGTTGGTTGTTTTGAGGTATGAAAGCACATATTTTTATGTACAACCAGATATTTCGGTGTCAATAAATGAATAAGTTGAGTTGCAAGATATATACCGTACATTACATTTCAGAAAATAAGTACAACTAATTCAGTTAATAAATAGCAATTAATACTATTTAAATATGTCAAACATTTCATATTGATTACTATACAATAGTATTCAAAGATATAATTAGACCTATGAATACAATTTAAATTTAACTATGATTAAACGTGCAATTTTATCTTAAAATCTAAAATTAAATTATAATCATATATTATATTATAATCTTCAAGTCTTAATTACAGTTTTAAAGTGAAAGGAGGGAATTAACCTGGAAATAGATGGACGGAATAATCTTAAATAATCTTCATAATCTTAAACGTCAGTTGAAAGATTCTCTTTTAATGGGATGCTAGTTATTAAAGGATGCCTAAATGCTTGGTTTACATTAACCTTTATATAGGGTGACATATTAATAAAAGTTTAACAACGAGTCTTTTCATACAAAACAAATAGCCAAACACGTCAATTAATAAACAATGAAGTAATAAATAATTATTTTATAATAATTTATATTACTGGAATCAGATAAATAACACAGTATACCTGGAAACAAGCTAAATGTTCAACCACGATTCCTACTTTAGTTATTTACAGTTTTTCAATTGTAGATGGTCATCAAAGATTTTATTCGGGACGTTTTCTTAAAGAGATGACTTCCTTCTTTCACACCACTGGGGGGAAGCAAAGGTTAATCTATCTTTACATTGATCAGCAAAGACATAGCAAATACTCTAATAAATTATTGTAGTTGTAAAAATGCTCATCTATTTTGTAACTTAGTCTTATATCTTACAATATCACACTTCAAGTAGCCTAATAACCTTAATCGGGTTAGACGCCAAATTAACGCGGATTAAAAAAACAGATTTACAGTCTCTACGATGGCACGAGCAAAGGGTCCTAGATCACGTAATTTTCACAGCTCACTTCTCCACTGAACGCTTTGTCCCTCACAGCCTCGGTTTCACTCCTGTCAAAAATTAAATACGGCACTATTATTACTAAAAGGACACGTTATATGTCAGTTCAGCCATTGCCACTAGATGGCAGTATAATAAAGTCATTTAAAGGGTTGACAAAACCCTGATTATATTCTGGCCTGAACCTGACCTTGACAGAACGATGGATGTGCCCTTTAACTGAAATACATTGCATCAAATTCCAGCAGTGCGTTTATATAACCGAGTTTTGCATTCAACATTCAAGTTTGTTGTAGGGTCAGTGTAAGCTAGCCTAAATAAAGTCAGCATGATTTTTTTATTCAAAGGCTGACGACACAAATAAATAAATAAATAAATAAATATTAATACATTTATTTACTTAATAATATAAAAATAATGAAGCAAAATAAAACAAAAAATATCTGTTTACCTAAAAATAAGATAGGCCTAAATATTATTTTATTAAAGCAAAAAAAAAAAATCTCAAAAATGTTTTTTTTTTATTATTCCTTTACGTTGTGTGTTGACTCGTAAAGTTAATCTTGAATTATTCGTGCCCCTCGGTTAATTAATCAGCTCTGTGGGTGGAAGTTGGATGAGAAACTTCTGTCTGTCCTCAACTTCCAATCCCGCCATTTCCACAGAACACAGACCTTGTGACAACAGGGAGGGGTGAAATCTCATTTGCATGTATTTAAATGACGCATGAATAATTTACACAATTAAGGCTTGAAAAAGGAACATCTAAGAGAGGTTTAGAAGTCACGCTGAGCTTCAGGCTGGTAGTACAAAGAGAAAAAACGGTAAAAAACAAAAAACAAAAAAAAAACACACTTTACAGCTTCCTGGTTGAAACAAATGCGACGGTCCATAATGGCGGGTTTGGCAGCTTCACAAGCATCTATTCACTAGAACATTCCATAAATTGTCGCCACATTAAAACGCCCCGCGCGACATTATGGAAGGGCATGAATAGCCTTGTAAAAAAGGCACAAAAAAAATCGAAAACATACACAAGACAAATGTCATTTTCCGATGAAAGCAATCTCTTTTTACATGGCCGCTTTTTCACACTTAGCCGCTAACCTGCATCTACCCCTGTTTTCGGCTTTCCCGCATTTCTACAGTCTTGTTAATTTATATGAAAGAGCATATTGGCACTTATCAGCGGGTGCCGCAGTAAAAGCGTTTAGGGTCAAAGCCTGAGCCGTGATTGGTTCTTCCATTAGAAGAAGCGTGCAGCCTGGCTCTCCTCTCAGCCAATCAGATGCTCTCACCGTGCCATTGTTCCAAATGTTGGTGGTCTGCATTCTCTTATTAGACTCCCCCCTTATGATTTAACAATAAATGACACATAATTGAAGCTCCTGATAGAGTGACCCTTCCTCTACAATTTCAAGATTACAGACTACCAGACTCCAGAAAAATGCACCTCTGTGTGAATCAAACACGGCATTTGATGTTTTAACAAGCAACAGAAATAATAAATTCACAAATAAACTGGATAGGTGAACAGAATAAAAGTAAAAAAACAAGAATAGGGGTTTAGGCCTACTTATAAATTGCTGCTGCTAATAGAAACGTTCCCTTAACCTAAAACGCAATCATGGCATTTAAATAGCCTACCAAAATATCTGATACTTCCAAGTCCATCTGCGGGTTTTCAGATTAAAATTAATTAAACAATCGTAGGCTACATAATTAAATCATTATAATTTTGTAAAACATAAAACGCATGCTTTTCGGTCCTGACTTCTGACTGTTCAGTGATGTGGAACCCTTCCAGATTAAATCGCTAGTTTAACGCAACGTTCTGTTTCGTCAGGGACTATTTATTGTAGCGGAAGAATGCCATTTAATCTATAAATTATGAAATAATGTTTTACTAAAAAAATAGCGTACTTCATATTTTATTAAAATTCTTAATTTTCTTGGGCCTGCTGAGTATGAATAGTGTAAATAGTGACTCATCGTATAACCGTGAATAATCGCGATAAAGCTATAGCTAATGCGGCTTTTCGAATTTAAAGTGCACCCCCCCCCCCCCCCCCCCCCGTGTATTGAGAAGAGGGCTATATGAAGACATGTATGTATATGAACCCCGGGGGCGCGGGGTCTGACTAGTTTTGCATTAAAAAAGATGAGGTCCTGTGAAAGTCCTGCTCCCTCCCTGTGTGTGAATTCAATAGCTCCAGCATGGTTAGCATGACAAACTGCTCTTCAGATGGCGTTGGCTCTTCGCTCTTCAAGTTCACACACACAAACACACTCCCCCTGTTGACCCTCCACTCGTCCTCTCCTTCAGTCTCAAGTCTATTTCAGACGAGTCAAAGGGCATCTTAGTTCTGAAATTTCAATAATGCTATCTGCTGGGGATGAAATGTTTTTTAAGGTCATGATTTTGTTTGCTTTGTTTATCTATTTATATATGTGATTTGTGAGAACAACTGAGGCATTTCTCAGTTCAAACTAAAAACGCAACACTATTCTATAATCTATTCGAAATGGAAAATGAATGAATTGTGGAATTTTGGATTTTGTGTTCAAGTTTCTGTTTATTTTTTAATGGTATGTAAAATCGCAAAACGTGCATGAAATATTGACAATCAGAATCAGAATCAGAATGAACTTTATTGCCAGGTATGTTCACACATACGAGGAATTTGTTTTCGTGACAGAAGCTCCGCAGTGCAACATAATGACAGTGACAGAAAAAAAAACAATTAAGATCAATTTAAGATCATCACAATTATTTTAGATTTAAATAATGACCTTTATTATTTGATGTTTGTGGCCTTTATGCTTTAGTTCTTTTCTGTATTTATTTGATAAATTGTATCACTTGTTTTGGTTTATGGTCCATATGATAGTTATATGCAACTGATAATTCATCTCAAAATCGACATTCTCTCTTTCATCTGTTTTTAAACTCTTGTGATATAATTGCTTCAGTTATTTGTCCTTAGTGGAAAACAATCCTCACCACAAACTGCATTACAAACACTCTTATATAAATGTTTTTTAATATATATATATAAAAAAAATTCAGATCAGTTTGTTTAGAAGAATAAACATTTATTTAACCCCCACAAAGATGAAAGAATCAGTAAAAGTCAAAAAAAAAAAAAAACTTTTATTTTTTTGTGTGTTTTTGTTTTTCTCATCTTGTGGAGGCTTGTTTTATTAAGGATGAGTGTCAATAAAAGAATATTTAAAGATAAACATTTAAAATCATTTTAAAATATGAATAAATAAAAATTAATAAAACCATTATTATTATTATTATTAATATTATTAAGCTAAACAGTCAAACTAAATAAATGCAGTATTTTTATTGTATGGTAATAAACAATTACAAATCATTTAATTAAATATTAACATCTAGTGAATTAAAAAAAATCTTATTGGAAAAGTTCTAAATTCATAGCATTTAAAATTACATTTTCGACTCAAATTCTGTCAAATGATTTAATACACCAAAAACTTCAAAATTAGTTTAATTCCTATTGTTATACCTTTGTATTTGTGTGTGTGTGTGTGTATATATATATATATATATATGTATGTATGTATGTAGATAGATAGATAGATATTAGATTTAGAAGCTTAAATGTAATATGACACAACAGCCAAAGGATGCAGGACTTCACAGCCAAACTCCCTCCTCACCTCTCCTGACAAAGACAATGAACGTCTTGGCAGACCACCAAGAACTGCTTAACTGGAGCTGCTCGTCCAGACTGTTTGAGCTCTGTCTCTGGGCAGAGGATGGCCGAGGGAGGGGTGACCAAGGGGACAAGAGCTGCCACCCTAATCTCTCCGAAAGAGGCTTGTTCGGTGTGGGTTTATCCCGTGGAGAGTAAGGGAATCTGCCATGCTCAGTAAGCATGTATATCAGGCCGTCTCATGGCTCAATGGCTGCTCCATGGGTGGCCCCTCCCGGTCAATACCGCCGGACCCTCCGCCAGACCGGCCCAGAATAGGAAAATCTCTCCTTTTCGCTTTCTTTCAGGCCAAAGTCTGGCCACTTGGTGGCTGAGTCACGGCCAGAGTGGCTTGGCCCTGATCCCGGGTCAGTGTGGCTGGGTGACCGAGGGGCAGACTTCAGTAGGTGCACTGGAGCGCACTGGACCAGCGCTAGAGCTGACAGTTAAAGGAAAACAATAGGCAGCAGGACTGATGTGTGTGTGTGTGTGTTTGAGTGGATTCCTCAGGTAATGAACACTTTCTGGCTGAGGGAAAGCTCACAGTGTCTGACTCACAGTGTTTGAGAAAAGCTGACAAAAGGCTCTTTTGACAAATGAGATACCAAATGAAACCCCTAAAATATACATTTATTTTTTTATTATTTCTTTTATTTTTTGAGGCAAGGTGGCATTTGACCTTATGAAAATTCTGATCATCAACTTGAGGTCAGTTCAAAGTAAATATAATATGAGGTGGATTTACTCTATTAATTTTATATGAGTTTTGCAAGTTTTGCAACCCTGTTACAAAATAGATTTCTAAACATTTTTCAAGCTGCAGTGCAATTTTAAAATAAGTAATGGTGTTGTAAACAATTGTAGAAAATTGAGAAGTTTTGATATTCACCATATAAAATAATCATATTATTTCACAACTTTGGGTGCCACACCACAATCATTCAGTAACAGGGTTGCATTACACTGCTGGGAATTAAAACGAGCTATTAATTAAAAATATTTTCTTTATATAATAATATATATCAAATATAATTTTGGTAACACTTTAGAATAACGGTCCATTAGTTAATGTTAGTTAACTACTTTAGTTAACATGAGCTAAGCAAGAACAATCCTTCTACAGCATTTATTAATCTTAGTTGATATTAATTTCAACATTTGCTAATGTATTATTCAAATCAAAAGTTGTGCTTGTTAACATTAGTTAATGCACTGAATTAGCATGAACTAACAATGAATAACTGTATTTTCGTTAACTAACGTTAACAAAGATGAATACAGTAATAAATGTATTGTTCATGGTTTGTTCATGTTAATTAATGAATTAACTAATGGACCATTATTCTAAAGTGTTACCATAATTTTTTTTGTTGTCAAAATTGTAAGATTTTACTTGTTAAACGCAATCAAGAAGATTGTGACCTTTTAGGAGGGTTCAGGTCAAAAATAAACAAATGATATTTAAAAAGAGCTGTTTCATGGGATAATTATGTTTTATAATAGTTCAGAAAATATGTTTTAATATTATTCTCACATCAAATCAATATGGGATTTGTGCCTCTAATGTTTTGAACTACTCAATGCTCAAAGGACATCAAATTGTACCTTATTTATGAAAAAATGACAAAAGGTCCAGGAAAAGACAAAAGAACCACACAGACAACAAGACCATTTTTTAAAAATGTATTTAAACACTTAGATCTTAAATTCAAGGCAGTTAGAGATGAAATAATTTACAGCACAGCAAACGAAAGTATCTATATCTATCAATGTTTCTATCTATATCTACACATCTGTTATTTATCCATTTATATGAACATCTATCTGCACATCATCTATATGAATATCTAACTGTAGATCTATATAAATATCTATCCATCTATATATCCATCTATATGAATGTCTATATCTGAATATTTGAACCTCTAACTTTAACACTCACTATTCTAATTCTATTCTTTAAAAAAATCTACCTACCTTTCTAATCTTTTTATATTCTATTTTCTTTTCATTTATTATGCAATTGTATGTGTGTGTGTGTGTGTGTGTGTGTGTGTATGTTTATGTGAAAAGATCTCTAACACTAGCTTGCTCTATTCTTTTTTTATTCTATCGGTTATTTTTATTTATTTCTTTTTATTATTTAAAATCCCATGCTACGTGTACTGTGTTCAGCTGAGACTTGTTATAGCACTTATATATCATTGCTCTTTTTGTTGTTTTTGATTGCTTCCACTGTCCTCATTTGTAAGTCGCTTTGGATAAAAGCGTCTGCTAAATGAATAAATGTAAATGTAAATGTAATGAATATGTAACCATCTAAAACATCTGAGTATCTATATATCTGAATATCTATACATAAATATCTATCCATATATCTGAATATCTATCTGCACACTTATCCATCTATATGAATGTCTATATATGCATGTTTATATATATATATATATATATTGACATTCTATAGTAAGTCAGTCAGAAGTCAGACTTATTTATTATTACCTATCCTTTGTCCTGTAC